>NC_077227.1:241134470-241439470 GCF_027887165.1 Monodelphis domestica | reverse complement strand
TCTCCTTTTAAGTGAGTTCCTAGTAAACAATGTAATGGCAGGTTTTTGTTTTTTATTTATTCTGCTATCTGTTTTCATTTTATGGTTAAGTTCATTCCATTCACAAAGTCCCAGTTACTAGTTATATATTTTTTCTCCTTACTGTTTTTCATTAGTACATCTTTCCTTTCCTCTCTTTTTTTTGTCATATCTCTCCTCAAATATCCAATTTCTTTTGTCCATTACCTCTACAATTCACACCCCTTCTTAGAAACCTTCCATTGTTATCTCCTTTTGCCATTCTAATTCTAAATTGGCCCACCTTTCTAAATGTCCCCCTATTGTCTCTTCCCCTTTAACTTTTAGTTCTTATTCTGCCTTTCCAAAAATCTCTTCCTTATACCCTCCAACTTTGCCCTTTTATTTCTTAATGAGTTTCATTCCATCCATCCATCCATCCATCCATCCAAAAATCCATCCATTATCTTGTTCTAAGAGCCCTTCCCTTACCCTCTCACCTTAAACTACTTCTTTATATCTACTCCTTTTTTAGATACCTTCTCCTTTTCCTATTCCTTTGTCTTTCCTTCCTTTAGTTCCTTTGGCCATTAAGTGATCTTGGTCCCTTCTTTATCCTATCCCTTTTCCCTCCAGTTTCTCTTTTTGTTAAGACTTTCACTTTTTTTAGTTGTATATGTTTTCTCTTTACCCCAGATCTGAGGAGAATAGAGTTATAGTACTACAGTTCCATGACCCTTTCCAACTCTTCTCTATAAAAAGTCTTCTACTCATTCCTCTTTTATATGACAAAATTATTCTATTTTATCTCTCCCTGTTTTATTTCATTATTATTTTGGCTGATTAAATTATATTCAACTCATACTCAAGTCTTCTATCTATATTTGCTCTTTCAAAGTACCCAAATAGGTTATAGGTTATATATATTTTACCTTTTGTGTTATTTATAATTGATCCTTCCTATTTTCCATTCATGTTTCTTGTAGATCAGATTTCCTACTGAGTTCTGGGTTTCCCTTTAAAAAAGTTGAAACTCTTTTAGTTCATTAAATATCCAGTTTCTCCCTTCTATAATTATGCTCAGTTTTGCTCGGTATGTTATTCTTGGTTGGAAACCCAGTTCCTTTGTTTTTTTTTTTAATATTGGGTTCCACACCCTTCATTCTTTACTATTAGAGTTATTGAGTTTTATGTTATTGTGACTGTATTTAAATTTTTATTTTCTTGTTGCTTATAGTGTTTTCTCCTTAAAGTGGAAGTTATGAAACTTAGCAATGATGTTTCTTTTCATTTTTATATTGAGGTTCCTTAGGAATGACGATCAGAGAATTATTTCAATTTCTATTTTACTCTCTGGTGCTAGATTTTTAAAAAACACTTAACTTGTCTAAAAATTGATCCCCTGTGACTTTCCCAGGGTCACACAGTTAAGAAGTGCCTGAGGTTAGATTTTAACCTAAGACTGCCTATTTCTAGGCCTGACTCTCAATCCTCTGAGCCACCCAGTTGCCCTTGCGTACTAAAATTTCTAGGCAATTTCCTTTGATGGTTCTTTAGAGTATGGGGCCTAAACTCTTTTTTAATCATGCTTTCCAGGAGTCTAACTATTCTTATATTGTCTCTTCTTGATCCATTTTCATAATCAATTATTTTTGTGATAAATGTTTCATATTTTCTTGTTTTGATTTTCCTTTATTACTTCTTGTTATCTTAGGAAATCATTTGTTTCCCCTTGTCCAATTCAAGTTCTTAATGAATTATTTTCTTCTATGAGTTTTTACACCTTTTTTTCCATTTGGATGATCTTTCTTCCATAAATTTCATGATATTCTTACATTGCTTTTATTTTTCTTCTAATTTTTCTTTAACATCTCTCTTTTGGTTTTAGAGGTTTCTTAAAGTTCTTCCAAAAGACTTTTTTTTTTTTATCTTATAACCATTTGTTGTTTTTCTTTGCTGTTTTAGAAATAGGCATTCTTATTTCACTGTCCTCTGTCTTTGAACCTAGGTCTTTTGTGACCCTATTATAGCAGCCAGTAGTTAGGTTCTTTCTCCTTTGCTTACTCATTTTTTTTAAAAATCTATTGGCCAGGCAACAGGCTTAATTATTAACTCTGTGCTAGAATCATAGGGCTCTTAGGGTGTTGGAGAAATGGTGCCTCAAGTTTCAAGATTTTTTGTATTTGTTATTTCATGAACTCTATTTATTTCTTCCATTTTCTATTAATCAGTCAGATGAATTCACTGGTCCTCCACTCAAGTTCCAATGTGTGATTGACCACAGCTGTTTCAACCAGAGTTACTGGGCATTTCTGGCACTGCAAGCATGTAGTTCACAAACCCTCTGTGAATATAAGTAAAATTCTGCTCTATTGGCAGTGACCATAACTAATGAGAGTCCCTCAGCATCACACTCATCAATATATTCCTTCCTCATTCTTCCCTTCTTGATGCCACATCTTGGGTTAGAGTAGGTTTCTGGTATCCAGGAATGGGCCCTTAAAGTCTTTCCCTAATCAGCAGTCTAGGATACAACCCATACTATCATTCTTAGGATTTGCTTGCCTATTGACCACCACAATCTGCCCCTGAAATGTGAACTCTCAGATTCATCAGACAGGAAAGACTGAAGATCTTGCTCTTGGGTCTTGGTGCTTATATATTCTGTGGTGTTCACTCCATCAAATACCCTTCTTTGGATAAGTGGGGATCTCTGGAGCCAAGGCTGCAGCTAGCACAAGTGCTTCCAACTTCCATCCACTGGAATTGTCCACCATGATGCAAGCTCCAGGATTCAACAATGTTGCTTCTGGTCCTTCCCCCCAGAGCTCTTCACTTGTTGATCCTGCATTGTTTGCTTAGGGATGTTTATACTATCTGATGGGAGTGATGTCAGGGAAGTCAGAGACCTTTCTCCTTAAATGTCTTTGTTAAGCTTCTTTCCTGACTCAAATGTTTTTGCCATATCTATCTTTGTTTCTTTGGAGTTATTTTTTATTTTTATTGTGGGGTATTGGGAGAATGAAGAAGTTTCATGCCCTACACTGTCATTTTCCTCAATAATTTTTCTAAAAACTTAAATATTTACTATATATTTATTCTATATAAAACTATTGTTCAGCTTCTTTAAACCATGATGATCCTTTTGTTCAGTTGTTTTTCAGTCATGCCTGATTGTTCATGTCTCCATTTGTGGTATCTTGCTAAAGACACTGGTGTGGTTTGTCATTTCCTTCTCCAGTTCATTTTATAGATGAGAAAACAGAGGGAAACAGAATGAAGTGTCTTATAACCAGTGTCATACTGGAAGTGCCTGAAGTCATTTTTGAACTAAGACAGATAAGTCTTTCTGACTCTAGTCCCAGAATTTTATCCACTGCACCACCTAGCTCTAGGTCAACAAGAACAAAAACGTATGATTTGGGGAGATATTTGGATATCTCATACTGTGATGCTAAGTGTTGTGATTGCCATGAAGATTACAATAGTTTACATAAGAGCATTTGAAGCAAAGGATCAAATGGTAGATAAATTCTATAAAGAATTCAATAAAATCATGCAAATTAAATCAACTTATGTGTAAATGTTTTATATACTCAACACAATGGTTGGAATGGGTTAGAAATACATTAGGAAGTATACATGACGAATAAGGAATGAAAGAAATAAAGACTTATAGACTAAACAGAAGCCTCATACTTATTCAAAAAGAAAAATTCTTTAAGAAAAGAATCAATAGATGCTAGACATGGCAAGAATGAAATTACATCACAAAACTTGAAAACTGATCACAGAGGAAATGACTTGCTAGTGGTGTGAGAGTCTTTCTTGAATCAGGTGTTTCTTTATACTAACAACTAACTTGTTATAGCAAGGGTAAAAAGATAATCAAAGCTAGAATAGGTAAAAAAAGATTATGGGATGTAATTGAAACAAATTATTGTTGACATAGCCAAGCAATTTATTGCTAATGAAAAAAATAATGTAAGGAAGAAAGGACATAGACAAAGTCTATAATAATCCCATATAGAGCTTTGCAATCAATTGTTTAGCAAATCTATTGCCATAATAAATAAATGATTAATCAAAAGATATTTATTAAAGTAGTTATTATTAGTTATATTCCTAGCACTGTGCTAAGCAACAAGGATAGCAACAGGGATACATATTTTAGAAAAATTGAGGCAATCTTTGCTCTTAAGGAGCTACGATTCTAGTAACAAAAGATAACAAATACATTGGAATAGTGACCATTCCTAAACAGGTGTTATTAGTGGTGATTTGATTAGTGATGAGTGCTAAAGAAAGAAAGTGGGAGAGGATGATGTATTTATGCATGGCATGACAACAATTGGAAATAATAATGATGATGAAGATAATGATACTTTAAAAATAGCATTTATATAGTGCTTTAAGGTAAGCAAAGAACTTTATAGAAAACTCCTTTTGATCTTTATAAGGACACAGTTCTTTAGGTGCTATTATTGTCTCCATCTTACAGATGAGGAAACTGATGCAGATAGTAGTTAAGTAACTTGCCTTGGAGTCACAGAGTAATAAATATCTGAAGTTAGATTCATACCAAGGTCTTATTGACTCAAAGTCTAATGTTCTCTCTATTGGCCCTTCTAACTATCTACACAGACATTTGAGTTTGAGTTTGGCTAGATAAGAACCAGATCACCAGTCAAAAGCCCATGGAACAAAGGCAAAAATTGGAATGCCAGATTAGAGGTGGAAGATGAAATTCAGAAATGTTGTGCAAAGATGGCAGAAAGCAAGAGAATAAAAGAGCTTAAAAATGGCTTTGTCAGTTTATTGACCAATTTGACAACCAGAGAGAGAGATAGTGGGCTGAGCAATAATATTTTAAATATGGACTTAAAAAAACATTTCAAGCTGAAGAGGATGGAAGAATATGGGCAAAATAACGTCATAAGGTGAACAAAAGTACATGACAAAAGCATTTTATAAAGAAGTAGTTTAGGGAGGGACTGCACTAGATAAAGGTATCCTGAAAACTTATAGATATAAAAGAGGAGGAGGTCAATAAAAAGAAAAAAATGAAAAAAATCTTCAAAAAACCCCTCATAATAAACTATTTTAACTGTCGAGGAGTATTGACCAGAATTGAGCTATAAAATCATAAGTCTAGATATGCTTCTAAAGGAGAAAGAGATGACACTAAAGAGAACAAAGATAGAGAAAAAAGTCAGAACAGATCTACTTTACATATAAGAAATCTATTTTGGATATGATAAAATAGTATAGGTATCCAAGCATCCATTCACAAGGTAGCTGAAGGAAATCACACCCTAATTGGGAGGGAGAAAGGGAATCTAAAAAACTTTATTGATAAAAAAATTATGAACCAGAAAACACAAACTATGGACAAATATGACAAAGTTTTACAATTACATTCATTTAGCATTAATTATCAACACTATAATTCTGAGGACATCTTCAAAGGGAGTATTATTTAAGGAAGATGTGGGCGTTCACAAATGATATTTCACAGTAGAGGACATCTTTGCAATCACACCATTTACTGAATGATTAAGGGAATACAAGATTCCACTGAAGTTAATAATTAATGGCAAGAAAAATATTTAATTCAGTAAAGCAAATTATAACCTCAAATATATTCTAATAATAAGCAAACTCCCATTTACACATTAAAATATATAGGATTTTAATTTTATTTTTTCTTTTTTGATAAATCCTGAATTTTAGAAATATCAATACACAGAGACATTGCCATATCAAAAGAAGAGGAGGAAGAGAGGATTAAATAGGGACTGGAAGATCTCTAATATATAAAAAACTCCAGTAGAGGAATCTATAGCAACCTCTCCAGCTGTTGGATCTATCAAAAGGCCATTGTTTTATAAGGATTAAATTGCCTGTTTTGCAGCACTTGTTTTTCTAAGTTGTGCTATGGAATTTCAGCTACATGTTCAGTTCAAATGACCATATTTTGTGGTTATCTTGAATGATTGTTGAAATGCTTGACCTCTTCACATATAGTGTATACTTTAAGAGCTACAACTTTTGTATGTTTCTTTGAAGTAAAATCTGTTCTTAAAAAAACAGAGAATTAAGTATATCATTAAAAATGCAGTAGAATAATATGAATGGCACAAAAGCTAGCAGTTGCCTTGACAGAAAACTAACAAAAGGAGGGGAAATCAACTTAATCTGGTTTCATCTGGTCAAAGCCAGACATTTTGAATAAAGTAGTGTCTGTAGAAGTCTACAGTTATGACCATTGCTATAAAAATGAAACTATATCATGATAAAACTGATAATACTTGGCTCTTCAGAGGTTAAATGATGTGTCCAGGGTCTCATAAATAAAACCTAGGTCTTCCAATTCCCCAATCCAATTTGTTTTTCACTTTATCATCTACTTTCCACTATATTGTATTCAAATAGAGATGAATCACTTTTTTAAAAACCTTTTCCTTCTATCTTAGAATCAATATTAAGTATTTGTTCCAAAGTAGAAGAGTGGAAAGGGCTAGACAACTGGATTTAAACAGGTTCACAAAGCTAGGAAGTATCTGAGGCTAGATTTGAAGCCAGGAATTTGTGTTTCCAAGCATAGCTCTTTA
The DNA here is from genome assembly GCF_027887165.1 of Monodelphis domestica. Classification (NCBI taxonomy): domain Eukaryota; kingdom Metazoa; phylum Chordata; class Mammalia; order Didelphimorphia; family Didelphidae; genus Monodelphis; species Monodelphis domestica. Next base: position 241,432,859 of record NC_077227.1, on the reverse strand, counting down.
TCTACTAAACAACCCAGCTACCCTGGAAGAATCACTTTTGAATCAACTGTATTGGTGTCACAGGGAAATGTTATTAACAATGTTATTTTGCTGATCAGTGAAAGCCATTCTCCTCATTAATGCTGTCTGCCATTCACTCTCATTGTTAAAGACAGGAAACCTATTTTATCTAGTGCTATGATACATATTTACCTCAACATATCTCAGAAAATGAATGAAAAGGATAAATATTAATATTGCTTACATATGTATGTATTGCTTGTATATATAAGTATTAATATTAATTATATATGAATATAAGTATATATATTATATGCTATATCCCTAGCAGAGTAGAATAACAAATCCATACAATAAAAGGGAAACACATTGATAGCTGAATTACCAGAAACATTTTTTAGCTATATGATGGAAACTTATTTAATAAGAACAACAATATGGGAAGAAAGGTTTATTTTTTTGCAATTCCATCTGCTTTCTACAAAAATAGGGTGCCCAAAAGGTAGAGAACTAGCATTTAAGCCAAAAGAACTGTGTTTAAAGCCATCTATGACAAATAGTGGTTGTTTCTAGCAGTATCTATAGTAAAGTTTACTTGGATGGGATACTTCAAGTCTCTAAAACTAAGTTACAGAAAAGATGCCACCACATACTAGTAGAGGGAATTTCCTGACCTGGCAGTTCACTGTTTCAATGAAAACAAAATACATTTCCCAGTTCAATCCCTTTCCCTATCCCTGTGCTCTTACCAAATGATTAAATTAACAGACTGGTAGAGGGTAGGAGAAGGCTGGTAGGAAGGTGTAGAAAGATATAGTAGCACATGCTTGTTTTTGGACTGTTGTGATTAATGATAGGCTACTTTAATCCAACCACCGGGAGCAAAATATTTAAAGTTAATTTGTCAATATAAATTATGAAAACTCAAAATAGATTCATTTCTTTGACCTAAAAGAAGGAAAATCCACAGGGTATATTTTGTACTCAATGTTTTAAATTATTCTTCATCTCACACTTACTCTTCCAATTATCAGAATATTGACAATATCCAGAAATAAGGTCTTAGTTTCTTAGAAATGGAAACAAAAGGACCTGAAATAACTTCCAAGAGCTCCCCAAAACACTCTCAAAGAGTTCCTGTTTTGAAGTTCTATTTAGATCCCTGAGTGACTCTAGACAGAAAAATTTTCTTAAAAGACCATTCAGTATGACATTATGATTTCTTTGTTATAAGAACTTTAATGAATATTACTCCTTTGTAAATATTACCCAGTATTGAAAGTATTTGTATATAGATGAACTCAAAAGCAGGTCCTAAGCATTCTAGACAGTCTGTAAGTGACTTTTTTTCTGAAATAAATTATTCATGACAAAGAGTAATTAGAATGTGACTTGAAGAATAAAGGATAATACATTTTGGCTCCTATCCAAAAAGTTGTCTCTAAAATACCAAATGGGTCTTATGGTAAAATGATTTTACCTTCAAACCAATAACTTCTTTGACATGGATATTTAGGACTGAATTAAAATGTGGCTTCTGTATTTATCCAATGAAATAATTTCACCTTAATGTGGAAAAAGGAAAAAAGGAAGGAAGGGAGGGAGGAAGGAAGGAAGGAAGAGAGGAAAGGAAGGGAAGAAGGAATAAAGGGAGGAAGAGAGGAAGGGAGGAAGGAAAGAGAAGGGAGGAAGGAGGGAAAAAAGGAAGGAAGGAAATGAATAAATAATTTGATAGATAAAAGTTCCTGACCTCAAGAAGCTCTCTCCCCTTCATTCACTGATGGTCAGCCTTTGAAGAGGAGCATAAAAAGATAACCAAATAAACAACTAAAGAATCCTTTTGAGTTTTTGTGTTGGATGATGGTGTTAGGTCCTGTGTAGATGATTATTTAACTCTCAATACAAAAATGTTTATTAAGTGCCTGCTCTGCGACAGTCACTGTACTAGGTGCCAGTGTTCACATAAAGGATGTTGGCAGAAACTACTGCCTTCCTAAATACAAAATTGAATTGACTGTTCTTCCAGCTTTAGGATTTAGAAATCTGGTTCAGAACTAGTATCCTCATTGGTGTTAGACATGATCTTTAGTCACAATGATCAAGCTATTGCTGGTATATCTGCCCCTTTTTGTCACCACTGCTATAAATTTCATTTTATTATTATCATATATTTTCCTCTAAAATAATAATTTAATATCTTTTTTCTTTAATAAACCACATATAGTAATAAAAAACAAGATTTTAAAGTTGATACAAGTTCATCTGTGTGAAATATTTTTACATATATACCATGATTATATATAATGGAAACATTGCATTTAATGAAGTTTATGTATGAAAATATATCTGTGATCATTCAAATGGATTTTATAAACAAATTACTGTTCTAATAAGATGAAACCTTGTAAAATATTAATTATCTGCAAGGTATTTTCATGTTTATAATAAAATTAATTACATTAATAATCTTTGGTGGAAGGGGAAATTAAGTTTTCTTCAGAAAAAAAAAAACAGGTAGCAAACATTATGGTGATTCTCTTCTCAAATTCCTAAACTATACTAAAGTTCTACATATTAGTCATCTACCATAATAATCCTAATATTGTCTTAGCATAACATCTAAATAAATGTCCTTGCACAAAGGACAAAGAATAATTTTTCAGCAGTATTGGAATGAAAGGAATACTCATATCTCCTTCACAGAATCATAGAATATAAAAGTTGGAAGGAAGCTCTGAAATCATCCAGTCCATTCCATTCTTAAGCTAGATTTTCTTTGCAACACTATAGTGTGCATACAGCCTTTGTCTGAAGACATCCAATTAGTGGGAACCTATTACCTCCCCAAATAGTCCATTCCATGTTGGGATATAAAGGCTTCAACCATTTTCTTTTTGTTTTATATATTTCAAACCTAATTTTTTTGTTTTTTTGTTTCCAATTTTTGTGTTTCCAATTTCTATCCTTGTTGCCAATTCCATAGTAAACAGAATATAACTATTCTTTTTTGCATGTGATGAATCTTCTAATACTTGAAGATAGCTATCATGTCTTTTTTTTTAAAGCTAAACATTTTCAGCGTCTTTAAGCAATCCTCATATCACATGGACTCACAGTCCAACCTGTTGGATATCATCTATTGTGTGCTAACCTGATTATCAATATCTTTCTTAAAATATGGTGTCTAGAGCTATATAAAATCAATTATGTGTTTTTGACCTGATTTCATGATGATGTGGCATTTCTGCTTCAAGAAAACTCCTTTATATTATCTAACCATTATATTGGAGTAGCTAAGTAGCACAGTGGACAGAACACTGGGTTTTGTAATAAAAAGGATACTGGGGTGCCAGTTGTAATAAAGGCAGTACTCTGGGATAGAGAGGATACTGCTGAGATTTCTATTGTAATAGAGATACTAGTTGTAATAAAGCACATATTTGTAGATAGTGAGATATGGATTGCTACTAGATGGCTAATGGATCAAGATTTTGCCCACCCCCCTCCCTTAAAATGCCACCTGTTTTTCCTTCCTCTCCCTCCTGCCTCCCTTCCCCTTCCCCCTTTTAGTCAGCCACCTTCTATGTAACTCAAGGTGAATTGTGAGGTTTAGAGAAGATACTTTTTCTCTCTTTCTCAAGTAAGGACATTTATTAGGGAAGATAGGATAAGGATAGAGGACAAGGTAAGAGGGATGGGGTTTTCCCTAATATATACAAGGAGTTAAGAAGGGTATTGGTAAAGTGGCAGTTCAGTAACAACTGTGAGACAAAGTCTGTCAGGGAGTCACTAGCAGGGACAGTCAGAGAGAGATAAGAGGACACGTATTTTTCTTCTTTCTTCTTCTTCAAACTCAAATCTCAGATATAAAATTAGTTCTTCAGATTCAGCCACCACCATCAGCCACACTAGTCAAAAGTTAGTTCAAAAGTTAGAAATCCCAGCTTCTTCTCCACCACTCTGTCAGAAGCCACCAAGGTCTCTCTCTGCCTAGGTCAGAAGTTAAGAGGGGTCAAGTCAGAAACTTCTCAGCCTAGCCCAGAAGTAAGTCTCTCAGTTCAGCCTGGCTTGGCTCCAACTGTTTCTCCTGGGAATATTCCAATGGAATGTTACTTTTGATTGACAGATGATGTCCTTTGCGTGCATTGAAAATTTTCTTTTTTTTTACAGTTTGAAATCAACAAGATTCATCTTCATGAGTTCAAATCTGGCTTCAGACATTTACTAGTTACGTGACTCTGCGCAAATCACTTCACCTTGTTTGCCTTAGTTTCCTCATCTATAAAATGACCTAGAGAAAGAAATGACAAGGCACTCCAGTATCTTTTTAAGAAAACCCAAAAATGGGGTCCCAGAGAGTTGAACACAACTGAAAATGAATTGTCTTCTGATTAGAAACCGGAGAGAAGCAATTCCTGCCTCCTTTTGTTTTGACTTTTGTGCTTAGGCCACAAGAAAGCTCATCAATGTGCTTAGCCACCATACCCTGAGAAAATTAATTTTCCAGATATGATTCAATATTTTATTTTTCAGAATAATTTACCTTTGGGAATTATCCCAACTTAGGAAATATTTCAGGACTACAGAAAAGGCTGTTCCTATCATGACTGTGAACTCAGGGTTTATCTCTGACCTATTCCTGAGTCCCATGCCTCTCTTAACAGTTTTTGGTTATATTAGCATCCTAGTCTGGTTGCTTCCTCCCTGGTTGAGCATATTTCCTCATGTAATTAGAGAGTCTCTTTTCTGTGATCTCCTTCTAGTTGATCTGATATTCCCAGTCTCTATGAATAAACTCCACAGTTTATAACTGAGCTCAGTTCAGTGTGGGATTTAATCTAATTCTAAGTAGAATTCAGGTGTTTTGGTGTTTTCTTCAATTTTCCTAATTCCTGGGAGCTTAACATTAGAATATATCCAAATATGGATCAAATTTTTCAGTTACCATCTGGAAGTTTTATGCTGACAAAGCAATTATCTTTATTCTGAGGATCTGAACTTAATTTAAAAGCGAGGCACAGATGCTAGAATCCCATTTCAAAGATGATGAAATTGAGGAATACAGAATTTAAAGAGATTAGCACATAGTTATATAAAAAGTCAATTCTAGGACAAAAAAGAAGTCTTGGGTTTTTTTGGCTTTCAATAGACCAATTAGTTCTTCTTCTCACTTCTAAGTCTTTTACTGAAAGCAAAACCCTGGCCAACTGTGGGGAAAATCCAAATAATCAAAAAAAGCTATTGTTATTTTTCATCTTCTCATATTATCAGGAAGCAGACTGACTTCACAGGCAGCAATAATGTCATTACTGCATATCCTCATGAAGATTTCTAAAATTATTCTCATTAAAAAATTGATTGCTTTCCATGCTCTAAGTATCTTTAATCATAAAATTGTTATCAATAGCAACAAGGAGCATAAAATAATGTATTCCTCAGCCAAAAGGTGTCATAATAGCATCTTATAAATGATTTTATACTAACAGTTGTTTCAGCTTCCTTGCCTAGCCATTCGAGGGCAATGGAATGAGGTGCTGGGAGAGAAAATTGATTTTTTTTTACTCTTTCTGCGAGATAATAATACCCAACATCCATCTTAACTTTTAACATCAAGGCTAGGGACTACAATACAGCCTGAAGAAAGGAGAGCAAATCAGAATCAATAGTTATGCATTATTCTCTAGCTACATGTGATTCCTACTGAACTTTATACAATAGATACAAGAAAAATCCCAGTAATATCAATTTAGCAATTCTTTTGCAAGACTATCACTTAGGAATTATTACAGTATTCTGGGTAGTTCTACTTCCTTTCTAGGAAAGAAGTATTCCATTAAATGGTAGCATGGAGTGGGGATGAGGGAAGCAAGGCAAGTGAGAAATACTAAAGATTAGAGCAGAATGAAAAATTAAGGTTTCTCTCCAATGTGAGAATGACTTAACTTTATTCCCACCTTGATATTATTTTTCTATATCACTGGATGGTAGAACCTCAGAGTCCAAGTAAGAGGGACAGGTCACATAAAGGTCAACTCATATATTACGTGAGCACTTATTAAGCACCTGGTGACTTGATAAAGATGAAAGACAAAGCTCAGGCTGCCTGGTAGCACTTATTTAGCTCCTGGTGCCTAAGTAGAGATGAGACATTGTAAGGCTATCTGATATTACAGGGTAGTGTAGTCTGCACAGTAGTAGGGTAAAGTAATGATCTAGTTTTCTTTGCATATACATAATTCTCACTGACATTACTAAAATTTAAGCATGCAAAGGGAATGAAAAATGTTCCTGATTTCCAGTTATGCTCTAGCCTTCACAGAATTCACTTTTTTAAAAAATGTAGTTATATAATTTACAGTCATACTATGGGCAAAGAAGCATCAAGAAATATTATGAATGCTGATGACAGACATTAGTTTTGCTTTTTTTAAAAAAATCTAGGGCAACTTCTCAGGGTGTCTGCATTTTATATGGAAAAGAGTGCAATGGAAATGCTTCAGAGGGATGTTTAGAATTTTTGAATACTAAATTGATTCAAGTTGAAAAAGGAAAAAAAAAAGTATAACCTACATCATCCACAATACTAACATTTGTACATTTTCAGAATTACCATTACAAAGCCTCATTTTCAAGAAACTTCAATGTAATCTTCAATTTTTTTCTTAACCAACTTCTCAATAATATAGATTTAAAACTGACTTTCTTTTTCTTATATATATTATATAAAACCCTTTGCTTTATGCTATTTGAATATTTTTTCATGGGAGTTAACAAGCATATCACCATATTGCTACCTTCACTAAGAAAGGTTTTCTTTGAAGATATGAAAGCAACAATAAGCAGATTTGTAAATGTTTGAGAAGTATTTGGATGACACAGCAGAGAGGGAAATGTGAATGATGAAAAAGGAACAAGACACAGTTTCAAAAAAGAGATGGAGCAGAGTAGTTATATCAGAGGAGATAGGAATGTGAAGCAAATCAGTGACTATTGCCATTCAGGCAGTTTAGATTTTTCAGATCTCTTAAATATTTTAGTATCTATTCTGTCAGAATAAATACATTTATTAGAATAAATAAAAATAAAAATTTATTAGAAGAAATATTATAATAAGAAATATCCTAATGGTAATTATATCATGAATATAGAGTATTAATTAACACTTTATACTTGTTTTTCTTTTTGATCTTCATGACTATATTGTAAAGTAGGTCCTATTATTTTTCTATTTTATTTATGAGGAAAAAAAGTCTGAAAGAACTGAATACATTTGCCCAACTTATGTTTCAAGAAAGAATTTGAGCTCATATCTTCCTATTTACAAACACTCTATCCTGTATAGTTAACAGTGATCTTATTGGCCCCTATTTGTTTGAGTTGTGTCTATCAGCTTAAAAAGAGCTTTCAGCAGTGTTCATCTGTGCCAATTACAGTAACTATAACAGTAAGGGCCACTGTTAATTCCGCCAGATGGATGTTGTGTCCCACAATATCCTAAACTCAAATTGCACACTTTGTCATAGTTCAGTGGTCCCTGTCTGACTCTTCATGATACCATTTGGGGTCCATACTCATTAGTGTTGGGGAATGATTTTACTTCATAATTAAAATGCTTAAATGAAAAAAAAAACTTTTCCATTTAAAATAGAAATTATTTTACACAAAACATTTAAAATTCATTATACATATATCAATAGCTATACCCGCACGCACACACACATATATGTGCATATATATATATATATATATATATATATATATATATATATATATAAAGAGAGAGAGAGAGAGAGAGCATCAAAAAGGATTTTCAAGGATAGGGGCTTGGAGAGAAACATTTCTCCTGGGTCTACAAGAAATTGAAAGTATTTTCTAGATACAATTGACTCAGTGGACCTTATTTCTGTTGCTTAGAGCATCACTTGATTGAAATTACATTATCTTCTTTACAATTTTGTAAAACTGGTCACAGAAATATTTTATCAAGAGAACTATTTATGTGCATTGCTAAAGCAAAAAATGTTTCTTGGAACAGATGGAAAAGAGATACTTTACTATCACCTTTCAGGTTGCCACAATGCCCATCCATTTTTTCAAGTTAAAGCCTATTGGTTCAATCCTTTATTTTGTTCAGTTGCACAATTGGTGAGAAATGTAAACTTTTGGCACATCAGCACACATTTTTCATTAATGAAATTAAAAACTGGAGGGGAAATGATGATATTTGGTGATGTAACAAAATACTTAACAATTTTCTCAATACTCTGATATGAATTTTTTAAAATAGTGTGACCTAGCAAATATCATCTGCAATGAGGATAAGTTAGAAACCTTCCCAATAAGATCAGGAGTGAAGTAAAGATGCCACTTATCACCTCTATTATTTAATATTGTACCAGAAACACTAGCAATAGCAATTAGAGAAGAAAAAGAAATTGAAGGAATTAAAATGGGCAACGAGGAAACTAAACTATAACTCTTTGTGGTGATATGATGGCCTACTTAAAGAATTCTAGAAAATCAACTAAAAGGGTAGTGGAAATAATTAATAACTTTAGCAAAGTTGGAGGTTAAAAATAAACCTACATAAATCATCGGCATTTCTATACATTTCCAACAAAACTCAGAAGCAGGAATTAGAAAGAGAAACCCAATTTAAAATCACACTAGGCAATATAAAAATTTAGAAATATATTTGCCAAGACAAACACAGGAACTATATGTACACAACTACAAAACACTTTTCACACAATTAAAACTGGATATAAATAATTGGAAAAACATTAAATGCTCATGGGTAGGATGAGATAATATAACAAAAATGACAATCCTACCCAAATTAATTTACTTATTCAGTGCTATATTTATCAAACTACCAAAAATCTTTTTTTATAGATTTAGAAAAAATATAACAAAGTTCATCTGGAAGAACAAGAGATCAAGAATATCAAGGGAAATAATGAAAAAAAAATGTGAAGGATGGGGGCCTAACAGTACCAGATCTTAAACCATACTATAAAGCATTGGTCATCAAAATAATACGGTACTGGCTAAGAGATAGAAGGTGGATCAATGGAATAGGCTAGGGATAAAGGACCTCAGCAAGCTAGTGTTCAATAAACCCAAGGATCCCAGCTTTTGGGACAAGAACTCAGTATTTGACAAAAACTGCTGGGAAAATTGGAAAACAGTATTGGAAAAATAGGATCTAGATCAATATCTCACTCTATAGCATGATAAATTCAAAATGGGTAAAAAACTTAGATATAAAGAATGAAATCATAAATAAATTTTGCAAACATAGAATAGTATATCTGTCAGATTTGTGGGAAAGGAAGGAATTTAAGACCAAGGAAGAGATAGAGAACATTACAAAATGCAAAAATGAAGAATTTTGATTACATCAAATTGAAAAGGTATTGTACAAACAAAACTAACACAATCAAAATTAGAAGAAAATCAACAAACTGGGGAAAATTTATAACAAAATTCTCCGCCAAAGGTTTAATTTTCCAAATATATAACCAGCTAAATCAAATTTACAAAAAACCAAGCCATTCCTCAACAGACAAATGATCAAGGGATATGAATAGGCAATTCTCAGATGAAGAAATCAAAATAATCAATAATCACATGAAAAATGTTCTGAATCTCTCTTGATTAGAGAAATGCAAATAAAAAGCAACTCTGAAGTACCACCTCACACCTAGCAGACTGGCCAATATGGCAGCAAAGGAAAGTGATAAATGTTGGAGGGATGTGGCAAAATTGGGACACTAATACACTGCTGGTGGAATTGTGAATTGGTTCAATCATTCTGGAGGGTAATTTGTAACTATGAGCAAAGGGATTTAAAAGAATGCCTGCCCTTTGATCCAGCCATACCACCTCTGGATTTGTATCCCAAAGAGATAATAAGAAAAAATATAGCTGTGCCCTTTATGGTGGAAAATAATTGGAAAATGAGAGGGTGTCCATCAATTGGGATTTAGCTGAACAAATAGTGGTATCTGATGGTGATGGAATACTATTGTGCTGAAAAGAATGATGAATTGCAAGATTTCTATGTGAACTAGAAAGACCTCCAGGAAATGATGCAGAGTGAAAGGAACAGAACCAGTAGAACATTATACACAGAAATTGAAACATTGTGGCTCAATCAAATGTAATAGACTTTTCTACTAGCAGCAATGCAATGATCCAGGACAACCCAGAAGAACTTATGAGAAAGAATGCTATACACATCCAAAGAAAGAACTGTGGAAGTGGAAACATAGAAGAAAAATATATGATCAATCACGTGGTTCGATGGGAATATGATTGGGGTATTGGTGTTAAAACAACACTATTGCAAATATTAATAATATGGTAATAGGTTTTGAACAATGAAACATGTATAACCTAGTAAAATTGCTTTAATTGATTATAAAAATGATGCAACCAACCCAAGTAGCAAGAAATTCTACTTCCTGGACTTCAAGTAGATTTATCATCTAAAGATAGGCAGGGGATTCAGATATTTGAGGGATTCTTCTTCAGTTCTCAAATTCCAATTAGTCTCCTGTTCCACCTGTTATCTTACAATCACCTTTCCTGATTATAACAGATATTTATGCCTAGGGAAAGTCATATTCATTCTGCTTTTCTTGACAACAATTCACCTGACCTTAATTCTGCAAAAAGACAAATTTATAGAAAGTGTTAGAGAAGATGGATTTATTGCAGTACCCCAAAACAGATGCACACCTACATGCACACAATTAAAACCAAATCCTCGCCCCCCCCCCCTGCCCCCGACTCCAACTAGGCCAAAATAAAATAACACTTGATCATTGTAATCAAGTATGAACTACTTTCTTACGCTATTTGAACTCTGTTTTGATAGGTTACTTGGGACTATTTTTATTAGGCAAATTACTCAAGGCCAAACAGAGTTATAGTGAATAAGAAACCTGCTTTTTAAGTTTAATTCTGACACTAAATCTCTTTGTGACCTAGTATGAGTAATATTCTTCTCTGGTTTTCAACAATTGAGACTAAATTATGTTTCTTAACCTCAAATCATTGTATAGACTACAGGATGTCTATGGATTTAGAAAAGAAAAACATACATCTTTAGTTTCATTTATATCTAACTGAAATTTAGCATTTCTTTCAATTTCCAAAATCATTATTTTTAGGATTCAACTGATTTTATATGAGTGTCAGAAAGGCCCATCACACACACACACACACACACACACACACACACACACACACAAACACAGAGTTAAGAATTTAGACCATTTTTGTTGTAAATCTCTGATTCTGTATGTTAAAATTAAAGGTTTTTGTTCTTTTCTTCAATGACAAGGAAAGTTCCCTTTCAATCCTGAGGGAATCTGTGAAGCCAACAGAATTATTTTCTCATTTATTGAACTTTTTTTAGGAGTTCAAAAAGTTAAATCACATTGTTTCATCTTTGTAATGAGATCGGTATTAAAAAGAAAAAGAGTACAACAAACACACTGCTAACTTGAGTTCAAGGTTTATAAATTAGGTTGAGTTCCTCATGAAGAATTCAAAGGAGACATGCCTGGGCTGTTTGTTTCTTCAGCTTTTGGCTTCATTTAGATTCCCCACTGTGCACCGTGGGGGTAAATAAGAGCCATAAAATAAGAAAGTGGAAAAAAACCAAATTATCACATGATCCAGTTTTGAAATGGAGTGGAGGAGGGGCTGAAATCCAGGTGGTTAACTATTTTGCCAATCTTCCTACCAGATTGCAAGGATATTAGGCAACATTAACTCTTACACTGATTTTTGAGGGAGGAAAAGTCTGTCTATTTGAAAGTCAGTGGAGAATAAGCTCAGCTGTACACTTGGAATTTAAAATTTTGGTTTTCCTCCTAAAAGTACCATTCTTTCTAACATGTTTTGAATGTTATCTTTTCCCTTATTCCAGTTCGGTCTGTTTATCCTTTCTAATAGCCACCTGTTGTAAGAACTGCCTGTTTTTTTCTCATATATCTTGAAAACAGCTTGAAAACTTTATATCCTTTTCTCCATTAATTCTAAACCATCCTCTTCATCCATTGGTGGCATTTTAATGCACTGAAAAATGTTATGGTCATCATCCTTACTCCCACTACCATCTCTGCAAAGATGGAGATTCAAGTATAATTTCGGTGCCATAAAGGAATATTAGGTATGGGAAATTTGCTCTACTAAAAAAGGTCAGCACTTTCTCTGCAACTTAGATCCTTAGAGAATTATCTAGAATGATTTTGTGAATCTCAAACTTAATCAAGGGCAATAAATTGTAAATAAGGATCCCTACAGGTCACATATTGACTTAGAAAACCATACATATTTATGTATTAATTTTTTATACATGAACACATTAAAATCAGATAGAAATTTCATTTTGATCTGATTCAGGCTAAACTCAGGAGTATTGTGAATCATTTACAGTCTAGAGGCCTCATGTTTGTCCCATCTGTTCTAGACAACTAAAAGTAAAATTTGTTAATAATTCTTGTCTATGGTACCATAGCCAGAATGTGCCAGAGGCAAGTCTCTAACCCAAAACTTCCAAATTTGAAACCCAATACTCATTTTTTTTTATGTCCATTGCCTTTCTGGCTAAATATAATTGGCCTAAAATAGATGAAATCTGAATTTTAATCTGCTTTTTTATTCCAACTGCTGCCAAGTCAAGTAGACAAGCATGTTTTTAGCACTTATGTGCATTGTACTAAGGACTATGACTACATGTATAAGTAGAATAAAAAACAGATTAAGCTCCAATGGGCACAGAAAACACATAGAAAAGCAGATGAGAGGTGTGAAGAGGGGAGGAGGCAAAAATACTTGGTATCAAGATGGAGAAAATACTAAGACTGGGAAAGGAATGAAGATGTGGTTGGTGGGCACTTTTTATAAAATTGGGGTTCAATGAAAGACTCAACAAACTAAAGGAAGAAAACAGGGGGACAGAGTGCACTTCCAGTGTAAGATGGCTGCTGTATCATGGTAGAGAAAGTCTGGAATATTAGGAATAGAATCTGTAGAAGTGACTTTACTCCATTATTTTAAAAAAGGGAGACTATAATATTCTCCTGCCTCACACTTGTGGTAAATAGATTTTTGAATCAGTCATAAAAATATGTTGGGACACAATTGGTTGTGGAAAATGGAAGTGTACTATGGACAAAATTTAAATGTTTGATCAAATCATAGCACCACAATTTTGAAGGCATTTTAGAGATCATCAATTCCAAATTCCTTATTTTGTATGTAAAGGGTGGAAGACCCATACAGTGAAATGACTTGTCCATAGTAACAAAAGTAATTATGTACTAAGATAAAGATTTTAAAACATGTACTCTGAGTTAAAAATTCACATTCATGCTCCTATACCACAATGCATCTCTTCAAATCACTTGAAATCCTTCTTTGTTTCCTATGTTGGGGGGGGGGTAGAGAAGAAGGAAGAGGAGGTGGATAAGGAGATGAAGAAGAACAAAAACAAGAACAAGAAAGAAAAGAAGAAAACTAAAGTTTTGCAAATTGTCTTCCTTATAATAATTATGTGATATATAATGTGAGAATTATACTTCTTTTCCCTATCAGAAAAACTGACCACATACTGTTAGAGGTGGATAGGCTTTGGAGGTTATCTAGTTCAACAATCTCATTTTATACATGATAAAAAATTAGGTATAGAAAAGTTAAGTGCCTTTGTCCAAAGTCATGAGGCAAGGTGCGATGTGGTTTAGAAGCTGTTTCTCCTAAATCTAGATTTAACTGTTAAGCCAAAATGTCTATCTCTTTTTTTAAGGTTTATTAATGTTTTGTTTTAACACAACATTTTTCAGATTACTCTCACTCTGTGAGAACTCATATAAGAAACTGAAACAACTTACTAAAATTTCAATCATTACCTCATTGGAATATGCGTGCATTAGCTTTATCAGAATCTCCCCACATCTCTATTTTTGAGGTTGTTTTTATTTTATTTTATTTTTAGTTAACAGAAATTTTCTTTTCTTCACTCCTCATTCCACTGCGATAAAAGAGAAAAAAGAGACCCTGATAATAAATATGCATAATCAAGCAAAATAAATTCCCTCATTGGCTATACTCATAATCAATGTGTCTCAAACGCCACTCTGAATCCATTGCTTCTTTATCAGGAAGTTTTTTAGTCCAATTTTCAACCATTAAGTTGGCCAAAATTCTTATAGCTTTTTTTTTTATTTCTATATTAGTCATGCTATGAAAAAAAATAGAAAAACAAAACAAAACAGGAAAAACAACAGTGCACTTTGAACTGCATTCATAGTCTGTTCTTTTTTGGGAGGACAGTATTTTTTAGCATAGATACTACAGAATTGACATAAATCTTTGCATTGCTAAGAACAGCTAAAATTATTCATAGTTGATCATTATACAATATTTCTGTCACTATGTATAATGTTGTTTGACTCAACTCTCTTCATTTTCCATCAGTTCATTTGTGTCCCTAGGTTTTTCTGATAGCATCCTGTTAAACATTTCTTATAGAACAATAGTATTCCATCACAAACATACACTATAATAGTGGTGGTGAACCTTTTAGAGACGAAGTGTTGTGCTACCCCCACCAAGTGCCAGGCCACCCTCAACTCTTTATGCCACACAGGGGAGGGAAGAAGTGCTCCCATTGAACTGCTTGGTGGAGGGCAGGTGAAGTGAGGAATGTCCTCAGTGAGTGTAGAGAGAAGAGGGGTGACCCAAGTGCTCTGCTTCTCTCCAGCTCTGCCCCCTATGACCTGCCCACCTTACCCCTGTGTGCTCCCATTGGACTGATGGGCTCAGGGGCAGGGGATATGAAAAAATGCTGTCAGGCATGGTGGAGAACGGTAAGGGAGCAGCTCTGCCTAAGTCCCTCTGCCTTTCAATACTGAACTCTGGGGGAGGGTTGGGGAGGGCAGCCTCGTGCACAAAGAGAAAGCTCTGCATGCCGTTTTTGGCACCCATTCCATAGCTTTGCCAGCACTGCACTATAACTTCTTAGGAATTCTGCAATTGATAGACATCACTTCAATTTTAAAGCTTCCAAAGCTGAATGTCTTTACAGTACCATTATGTCAAATGATTTCCTTATTCTGTTCATTTCCTACATTCTCCATTTATAAAAATCTTCAAAATTGTTCATTGACATAAGCTCTTTTCCTATATATTTGATCTTTTGCATTATAACCATTCACTGAGACCTTCTGTAACAATATTCCTTAATTCAAGCATTAGAAATTCTTAAGATTATAGATTTTAGAGATTATGTTGTCTGGTAGTTTTTCAAAGTATCATTCATAGACTATTGGAGTCTTTAAGAACCTTTCAACAGGTACTCAAAGTCAAATTTTTTTTCATGATACTACTAAAGTATTTGCCTATTAAAATACTCTTTCCTCTACCAATTGCACATCTGATCAGATTTTCTTAAAATACTTTAATTTTAACAGCATGTGACAATAGACTTAATGCAGAAACAGATGAAAATACAATTATATTATATTGACATACATACCATTTCTCACTAATTTTTCTTTTGAAAATATATTTTTCATAAAAAATATGTTGTTTGTGCCAGCAAGTTATAGGTTATTGTTATTTTATATCTATTAAATGAATTAATTAAATATTTTAAATTTGTCAATATACAATAAATGTTAGTAAGGACAATTCACATTAATAAAAACTATTTACAATAATTTTAAACAGGCTACAAAGAGCCCTTAAAACCAAAACATTTAAGAACTCATATAGTGTATCCCTTTCATTTTGAAGAAGAAAGAAATTGAGTTACATTAAATAGTTTGCAAAAAGTCACAGAGGCAATAAATTGGGAAGTCAGAATTAAAAGGTTCTCTGATTCAATATCCAAAGTTTTATTTTGTGAGACAACTGTTTGTGAATGGGATTAAAAAATACAGTACAAGATGTGTTCTGTATATGTTACTTTAAAGTGGGGAACTTTATATTTCCAGAGGAATTATCCCTAATCTTTCTGTGAATTTGGCAGCTCTCTTTTGTAAAATTTCTGCATTAGACAAATGGAGAGTTGTAGTGATAATCTGAAATTGCAGGGAACACAAAACTAATTTTGAAATGCATTGTCTGACTATTAAAGATCAACAGATGTACGCATGTTTGTCTTGAGCTATACTTAAATTATTTTGCATTCTTTAAGTCCGAGGTGCCAAGCATGCTCATGAGACTCCTGAGTGCAACAGGTACCAGATTAAAATGAGATTGAGAAGTATTTAGGAAATTAAATTAAAATAAAGGATAGATAGCATCACATTTTAAAACAATGTCATTATGTGGCCCAGAGATTCTTATATATGGGTTAGTGATCCCTATTTCTATTTGAGTTTGACACTATTTCCCTAAGACACATGTTGATAATTGATAAGTAAGTCTGTTAGAAGTCTATAGGGTGAAAGTGGGAAATAGTTTCAAATTTGAAATCAGCTGTTAGGAAGCTATAAAAATACACTTTAGGGTTATTTTATACATGCTGTATATCTTGTCAATGAGTAAAAGTTTGTGATTAGGGATGACAAGTGTTTAATAAACTGACTGGTGTGACCAAGAATCATTCATTAATTGATTAGTGATTAAAACATATACATAAGCTATTCAAAGAAAAAAGGCAAATTATTTAGAAATGCAGGAAAGCTTATTCCAAATCATTAATAATAGGAAATATGTAAATCAAAATAATTCTTCAGTTTTATCTCACAAACAACAAATTTCATTTTGGGGGAGAGGGAATATAAAAAGATATAAATGATATACTAAAATATCTTAGAGAATTCAGGCTTATTCACAAATATGTTGGTGCAATAACCAATAAATATTTGTTAAGCTCATAATATGTGTCAGTCACATCTCTACTCTGGTATACCTATTCTGGAAAGCAATAAGGAATTATCATAGTAGAAAGTGTTTTCTTTAATTATCTATTGATCTTGAAATCCTGTTAGTTGGTATATGCCCTAAAAGATTATAAAGACAGAAAAATAGGTCCCATCCACATAAAAATATTCATAGCCCCCCCTTTTTATTTTGTAGAACTGGAAGTGGACTATCATTTGACAAAACAAATTGTGGTACATGAATTTAACTGACTATAACTGTGTTTCAATAATCAATTAATATAATTATAAAATGGGAAGAGATATTAATTGTTGTAGGCATAAACAAGGAAATGATCTACACAATGACTACAACAATATCAATTGGAGGAACAACAATAATACTTAATATTATATGATTAAAATGAGAAACCCAGACCCTAAAGAACAATTGAGAAAATATTCCCCACCCATTTCAAAGGAAGAAAAACTAGAACTCTGGAATATTACTTGGTCTATTAGGCTTGACTAAAGTATTGATTAATTTTGGTAAACTTTTTTCCCTCTCCTTTAAAAATATTGATTGTGAGAGAAGGCTCACTGGATAGAGGACAGAGGAGAGATTCAGAAATTAATGTGATTCACAGACATCGATTTTAAAATCAAAGGCATCAATTAATATAAATATAATTGTATACTTATAATTGTATAAAAATGGTAACTAACTTTAAAGACAACTGAAATAAAGAGTGTCAAAAATTGGGGGTAGTTTTCTTCTATTGACTAAGATGAGAAAAAAAAAATATCCCAGTACCAAGGGTTAAAGAACACCAGATATATAAAGGGAAGTCTTGGAAGCACATTAGTGGGGAGAGAAAAGTTGAGGATATTTAGAAATGGGTTTTGCAACCTGTAGAAAGAGAAAGAAATAAAAGTTAGAGAGATAAAGAAAACTTCCATTCTAATTTGTAATATACATTTTCTTAGCTTTAGTTTCACTCAGAGTAAATTCTCTCCTAGAGAATTTCTGACAATAAGAAAATTAACTAATAGTATCTGCTTATTTGTCTCTTTCTAACTAAGGGAATTATAGTGAGAGCTATGGGAACTGGGCAGCAGAAAACTAGAAGAATGTTAATGGAGGAAATGTTGATTCACGTGACAGTATAAAAGACTTTACAAAGATAATATTGAGTCCACTGCAACCTATAAACCTAGTATGACCTCTGATTCCTTTTAAAACCATAAGCTTTCAGAGACATATAGTAGCTCAGAAATGATTTAGTATAGAAGTTCCCAACCTGAATTTTTTGTATTTATGTCAAGATACAGAGTGTAAAAATGTTGGGGACACTTGATACTTCCCAAAATCTTTTTTCTTTTTTTTTTTGTCAATGAAAGATCATTGACTCATAGACTTTCCTAAGTTCATCAATATGCACAGAGCTGGGTTAAAAACTCAGATTTCTTGACTTCCAGCCAGCAACATATTAGAGTCAACTTGTAGTAGCTCAGAGGTCTAATTCTCAAGTTTTCAGATAATTTATAAGTCAGAAATTGATAAATGCTATAAATCATGGATTTATTATTATTTTGTTGATTTCTAGACGTAAGAAAGCGATGGAGAAAATGTTTGGAATGCAGATTAAACTTAAAAGTGTGTCCTGTTTGCATTTTCCCCATAAGAAACCAATAGTCAAATATATATTAGCACATTTCTGCTTTGGGCCGAATCTCCTTTATACCATTGCACTTCAACTTTTAGTGCACCATATTGTTAAAGGAAATAAATGAATTAGATGAATGTAGGATCATATATCTCTAAATGCAAATAACCACAAACCACCCTCATTTTGAAGCTGAGGAAAGCAAAGCTTAAGGCAGTTATTCAATTTCGAAAGGGAGATTTGAACACAGATCCTCTTCTAGAATCAAAATTATTTTCCCACTATTTCTCCAAATTTGAGTCTAGCTCTGAAATGTGTGATCATTTGATCCTATGAAAGGTAATTTTTATGGAACATGGTGGTTAATGTGTCATGCCATATAATATAATATGGGATAGAAACAGTGCCACCAAGGGCCATTTTATCTTAAAAAGATATGAGGTACAAAGTCTAAAATTTGGACAAAAAACAATCTTGAAAAGTTAAAATTCATTACTGAGCCACAACTCAATCTTCTTTTGCAGTGCCAGAGGAAAGCAGAAATTGGGAGAAATGTTGATGGGCAGCTAATTTTCTGCATCAAGGCTGGATTAAGATATGCTTTAGTTGTATGGTATAACTATATGTTATGGTTCTAGAATTCTTATGATAGCTTTAGAAAAATACATTTTAGGGAATTTAACAGAGGTGAAAAGATTAGATTAAAGAACAAGGAAGCTGCAGGCCTATATTCAACATGCAGAAAGTTACCTTCCTTCCTTCCTTCCTTCCTTCCTTCCTTCCTTCCTTCCTTCCTTCCTTCCTTCCTTCCTTCCTTCCTTCCTTCCTTCCTTCTTTTCTTTCTTTCTTTCTTTCTTTCTTTCTTTCTTTCTTTCTTTCTTTCTTTCTTTCTTTCTTTCTTTCTTTCTTTAAATCATTCCCACCTTCCTTCCTTCCTTCCTTCCTTCCTTCCTTCCTTCCTTTCTTCCTTCTTTTCTTTCTTTTCAATAATGGAATGGTAAGAGGGAGAAAAAACAAATGCTTCATAACTGAAAATTAATTTTAAAATTAAACAATGTTAAAAATAGAATGAGACTAATACTACTGTTACCTACTTACTTCATAGGGCCACCTTGAGAGAAACATTTTGCAAATCTTAAAAGCTATATCAGTGTCAGCTATCATTATTGTTATTATTATTATAAACCCTACTTCCTCTCAACGGGTCTGCAGGAAACTCCTGGGAGTGAGTTTAGTCTTATTATTTTTTCTTAATTATGGTATCATGTGACTATTTCCCATTCCAGATGCTAACATCCAAATTTCTGCTATTTCCTGTCCTTTAATCCAAAGGAATGAAAGGTATTTCCCAACTTTTACTTGTTAGGTCAGTGGGGTCAGATGACTGCAAGTGTCCTTTATCTTATTTCTATCTAGGAGCTCTTCCTTCCTTCCTTTCCTTTCCCTTTCTCCATCAGATGGGTGCTGCCCTCACAGCATAAGGAAACATACATAAGGAAGCAATTACCTTGACTAAGGAGAGGCTACAAATACACACACACACGTACACCAACACACACAATTTTTCATATTAAAAACCAGATTCCTCATAAATAACATTAAAAATTGCTCAGAAATAAATGGAATATAGATTCATTAATCATCACTCATTTTAAAGACTTGTAAGCATCACTTTCAAAATTACTCTAATACTAGAAATGTTAGAGTAATTGAAGTTATTTTTCTAGAGTAACTAACTATAATCCTTTTCCCTAAGAAATGATACTTAATCCAGTCAGAAGCAAGCTTAATAGATCAAAGAAAAATTTGAGGGTAAGAGCCATTTATCTGGACATAACTTTTACAGAGGCAAGTATACATTCCTTTAACCAGGAGTGTACCCTGAAGTAATTTGAAAACTATTTTATTTCCTTGGGAAATAAATAAGTACTGTCTTAAGAAAATGATAAGAATGTGTGGTTCAATATCCTAGTTGGACATTCAATTCATTCAATTCAATTAAAGGAATGTTTAGGATCTCCCAGTGTCAGACTGTGCTAAATCCCAAGGATGTGAAAATGGAAATAAAATTGTACTCTCAAGAGTCTTACACTACAGAGAGGTAGAATGAGGTACTATCAATCAATCAATCATTCAAGTCAACAAGATCATTTATTCAAGGTCTATTCTCTGAATATATACTGGCTGCACTAAGATTTAGGAAGAAAAACACAAAAAGAAAATAACTCTTACCCTCTCTGGGTACACAAATAAAGACATATAAATTACATAAAAAGTTATACAAGTTTCAAATACAAAATTCAAAAACAAATCTAGGAGCAATTTTTATGCTTTAAAAATCCATTCCTTCATTTGCTTATTACTTCTTTGCCTCCTATTATTTTTTATGTTACCTCCAGGGTTCTGCTATAAGCCATGTGTAAATCTTGTAGTGTTGAGAATCAATTAAGCACATGCTATAAATTGCAAGAAAATACCATTTTGGTGGCTTGGGGCGTGCACAGGAAGCTTATGTGAATCTTTTTTTAATCACCTGTTGAACATTACACTGTAAAGGAAATTTTCCATTCCTACCTCCTAAACTCACTGTTTTGTAAACAGACTGCATGTAGCTAACTGTCCTAACTTAAGTCTTGCTTTGAAATATGTACATTAAAATGCTGAAACTACTGTGTTGGAAGTTGCATAGAATAGCTTGATGGTTGGGCTGACTTTGAGATATATAAGTTTCAGAGGGACTAATGGTAGGGAGATTTTTTTTCCTGTACATCTACAACATCTCTGCTATTGATCTTTATTTTCTTTCACTTCAGAACTGATCATCTCTTAAATGGACTACTGCAATAGATCCTAATTATTTTCCCTCCCCTAAGTCTCTCTCTTCTCCAATTCATTCATTGAATAATTGCCACTGATTTTCCTAAAATATATTTGCCTAAAATAACACCACTGTCCTATTCAATAATCTCTAGTGACTCCCTTATTACCTTTGTATTTCATCAAATACAAATTCTTTTAGTTGGCATTTTATATAGGAGAATATAACTGTTACTTTTAAAACATTTCATTACCTGGCTCCAAGCTACTTTCCTAGCCTGAATAGCTCTAGAGCTTTTATATTTAACATAGAATTTGAGTTGCAAGAATCTATCACCCAGATAAGATTTCATAAGACTCTTCTCTATCATATATACCCAGAATCTGCTTGAAAATCCCTTCTGAAGAGGAGCAAACCACTTATCTAGACAGCCCCATTACATGTTGGAATAACTCTTCTCCATCACATTAAATCTGCCTTTGAACATCTGCCTATTGTTACTGGTTCTGCCCTCTGGGGTCAAGCAGAATAAGTCCTGTTTACCTTCTAAATGATAGATCCTCAAGTATTTGAGGATCGCTATAATTACCCCATTGGTTCTTCCTGTCCCCAAGCTAAACTGACATGGCCATCAGTCCTTCTCTTAATTCTGAGGGAACTCACTTTTGAAACTTTCCAAATTACTATATTCTAGGGAGGGATGGGAGTAATATAGACTATAAGATACTTTGAGGTATGGAAGTACAGATCATAAAAAAAGAATTAGGTTGGCTCCCTGTGACACTGCCCTCAAAACTAAAAAGGAACTTCCAGCCATTTCTGAATCCCTCTAATTGTATTTCCATGCAGTGCAAGTCTATCTTGTTAATATGAAAACATTAGAAACAATACTAAATTCTTTTCTGAAATTTCAGAATTCTGCATTTATAGGATTCATATGATCTGTTGATTTAGTTAAATTATCAAAATAAATAAGTGAAATTAATTTGCTATGATCTATGTTGAATGAACCCATAATGGACTTTTTTATTTCTTTATAGATCACTCTTCCCTTGTTAAAAACACACACAGTCTATTTTTTTAATAATCTGGGAATAAAATGGGAAAGGTGAGCAAATTGAAAGTTATACTACTTACAGGTATGATAAAGTTCTTCAGTCAGGGTGGAGCTGAAGTGAAGAGGCATACGTTTCAGAATTGAATTCATTTTGCAGAATGAGATTCTATAAATTTAGGAGGCCAACTCTAGCTTTTGCTACAAAAGCTAATATAATATTTTTAAGAAAACTTCATATTCATGGGCTTTAATATTTAAAACAATTTTTAACCTTTTAAAACATTTTAAATAAAAATTGTTATTGGTTATGGAAGCAAGAAGTTTGTTAAAAAAATGTTAATGCACATCTCCTGAATATCGTGGATTTGTGACGTCAATTAAGACTAATAGGGGAAAGATGGTGATCAATTGAAAAAAAGTGGCTAGAAATCTTGATACAATTTAGGACTGGGATTGAAAAAATTAGTATTATAATATAGTAAGCACTATCAATTATAGGTTTCATTTGGAACTGTGTATCTTTTTGAAGTATTTTTTATAGATTTTAATAATGTTCTATAGTCTGGTGAAGAAGTTAGAGACTCAGATGGATTTTTTTTCCTAATAGTTTTGGCACCGCCTTTAATGAAAAATTAAGTTCCATCACAAAATATGACCTTTTCCAACCATTCAGCATTTCAACATTTATATTGTATTAACCATGACAGGCACCTTTTCTTTATTAGAATGATCAGCAACTCTTTTGTTTTTGCTTGTCATTTTCCAATTTCAAGAAGCCTCCACTGTGCATTTTAAAAGAATCGGTAATAATCATTCTAGTTGTTAGGTTTCTCTGAAGTTTTTTCCTTGTTTCAAGATAATTGGGAACAGTTTATAAGTTCTTAGTGCTGTTTTTCATTTTTAAGCACACTTTACATTTAGTTTAGATGTGACGAGTACTATTTTGTGTACATAAATGATCCTTGAAACACTGAACTTCTCTATTTACAGTGACTCCACTATATCTAACCATCATGGATGGGTGCTCTGTGAGAGTTAAAACTTTTTGCGAATTCGTTGGAGTAAGAAGCATTCCTAAAAACATACAATAAAAGACTACCATTATCTTTAGGGAGTATCTCCAAGTTTGGCGAAGGTCTACGCATTTTTGAGGTGGCTGTTTACAAAGTTTTAGTGTTAACAGTGTACAACCAAAGAGGTTTGGAGAGCTCTATAACAAAAGGATCTCCAGAAAGGAAAAAAAAAAATTCATTTCCAATGAGGTTTCCAACCTCAAGGATGTGTCTAATTGACATTCAAAAAATGTTAGTTCCCAATAGTGAAACCATGTATAGATGATACAGGGGGCGTGTGTTACTGGATTGGGCAATATTGAATGAGGTTGACCATGTTGAAACTGAACAAGGTCATTATCTTTTTGACAATTGCCAGAAATAGAAAGGTGTTCGGGTGAAATTCTGTTCTTCAATGTCATTGGAATTTCTAATGAATAGATAACTTTGGCACAAGTAAATGAACAGTCTGGTTGTCAACTTTCAACCAACTTTCTTGTCTTTCGATAATACTTTAAGTCATAAAGGATCTAATTAAGGAAACAAAGAAGATAGTAGCTGCCTTCTGTTTTTCAGTGTTTCTTTTGTGATTATGTCTCTGTATGAAAAATCTAGTAAACTATTTTAACCGCTAGGTTAGGTTTACAACGAGGAAGTTTTGGGAAATCCAACTTCATGCTCTCTGGTCCCAGTTAAATGGATATTCTTCTGTTTTTATTATTATAAGAATGTTAGTATTTGTTCAACCAAACCTTCCAGATTTGTATTTTACATTATCTATGCAGCTTAGGCTAGAAGAGATATCAATGGAAATAGGTGATATTGGATTTTGAAACTGATGCATGTGAATAGAACTCAATTTCTTCAAAAATTATTAATAAAACTATTTCTAAAGTTTCAGATAACTTTTTAATGTATACATGTATGAATTCTGAACTTTTTCTTAAGATTCTCACAAAAACTTTTAATATTTATTTGTAATTCTCTTGTATAGAGATCCTGTAATTTTATTGTTAATGTTAATCATCAAATGTTGACCCAGCTTAACATCAGGAATTCCAGTCTGATCCAATAAATATTTATTGAGAACCTACTATGTGTTAAGCACTATGCTAAGCATTGGGGATACAATTAATAAAAAGAAAGTCATTCCCCATCCTAAGGATCTTACAATCTAATTAATTCAATCCAAACAAAAACATTTTAAGTACCTGCTAAGTATCGAAGACTGTACTAAGCACTGTAAATATGATAATAAAATTAAACCATCATTATGTTCCTACAGGTTGTGCTCAGTTGAGTAAAATATAAAAATAAGCAAATGAGTATATGCAAGGAAATGAAACCTATTTTCAGAAGGGAAAGAATACCAACAACTGGGAGGGTAAGGAAAGTAATTGTTTAGGAGATACATCTTTAATGTAGTTCAGAATTCTTGGAGGCAAATATATACTAATACATTCACATATAGACTATCCTAAAAGACATAGCAAAATTTTAAGATATTGAAGCTTAGGTGTTCTCATCCCAAAAGTCACGTGTATATGTACACATATAACATGTGTATCATCTATAGGTTGGATATGCATATCGATAGAATCATGTGTATTTGTTGTATATAATATATTTTATGTCTAGGCAAATATTAAAACATATATGTAATTTGGGGGGTTGGATGCATGTGTTTATGTGTGTGCATCTATCACCCTTCTGGAAGGATAACTAACAAAAGTCTAATTTATAAAATGGTTTAAAATTTGTGGTTTTTTACAATACATAATCTTGTTTGTATCTTCAAAACATCTCTCTGAGATAGGCTTTATTATCTTCCTTTGTATTGTGAAAAAACTGAGCCTTAGTGAGGTTAAGAGACATGCCTGTAATTAAACAGCTGGCTGTCATCAAAAAGCAAGAATCAGGCACAGGTCTTCCAGACTCCAAGTCCAGTGCTCTGCAATGAAACATAAAAAGGACTAGCCATCAGTAGCCAAAAGCATAAAAAGCAAAGAATGAAGCCTGGAAACATCCTTTGGAAGGAGGGAGGACAGGATAGCTTGTGGGGGAAGAATCCCTTGATGAATGTGTTTTTATAACAAGGTGGAAAACAAAACTCTTTTGAATGATGAGATTTTTTTTTCTCCCATTTCTGTAACCTCTCCAACTATACATGGGTGTGGATAACATATTTGCTCACAACATCTTTTTAGCTATTCCTTACAGGTAATGAATATGGATGGGGAGTTTCCAGTCTCCAGCAATTTATTTCAGATAAACTATGATGAAGGCTTCTAAATTAATACTATAGTTTATGGAAGAGATTGCCAAAAAATAAAGATTTGCCTTAATTTTCTTTCCTGCCTAATCTCTATCTCAATGAATGGTATATATGCAAATGGGAGAAATAATTATACTGTATCATTGCCATGTGAGATCATAATGGAGGGAGAAAAAGTTATTATGTACTTTGATGAGAGGAACATAAAAATTATAGTTATGTGAGATCTCAATTAAACAAATTCAAGAGAAATTTATTAAGCAGCTACCATGAACAAGGTACTAGGTTTGGGGTATAGCTGAATATAGAGAAACCAAAAAAGAATTTGCCTTTGCCCACAAGGAATTTGCCTTCTGTTGGATGTCATGAGTAGTTTTGATATATACTATAAAGAAATAATTATAATTTAAGGTAGAAAATGATGACAAGAATGCAGATGAAAATTTTCTAGTATGACATGAGAAAAAGATACATTTACAGCTAAGATCTTAAGAAGTTAGTAAATAAGTTGAATGTCAAAGAGTATGCAAATTCTGAAAGGTAAAGATAGGAGGCTTTATCTAAGCAGAAGACCTGACTTGTGTAGATGCATAATAGCTAATTGTATGTCAAATTCAGGAAATACCTAGTTATCCAGTTTTGCTAATATATATTAGATGAAGCTAGATCTGGATCAAGAATGTGGATGGTCATAAATACTAGACTAAAAATTTTATGTTTTCTCATTTGGAAAATAGGGAATCTTTGAAGATTTTTAAACGGAGGAATGACAAGAGTTTTCCCTTAAAAAGATTATTTTGACAGTTTTGTATAAGACTGATTATAGAGGGGAGAGGCCATAGTCTGGGGGGCTTCTTAAGAGCTAAAAATTATACGGGCCAAAATAAGGTTATTGAATATATAACTAAAGAGAGAAGGATAAGTATAAGAATGGGCAGAAATAGAATATGGAGGACTCATTGATTGGATATGGGAAAGAGCAGATTTACAGATAAATACAATCTCTTCTCTCATGTATTTTGTAACAATCACTTTTAATTTTTTGTTTAGAAATATTGTGAGTCATTCCTTTTTTGTAAGTCAATCAGTATTTTTTGCTTCAAAAATATGTGTACACATCACCATACATACATACATATATATATATATATATGTATGTACATATGTATGTATATATATATATCCAAAAATGATCATTTTTGAAACATACATTGCTATATGGAACATTCATCCTTATTGCCACCAAACCGTTTTCTTTCTCTAGGAAGATTATGGTCTCGCAATAAGAAGGAAAAAATGATCCTATAAAGTATTTTGAAGAGTCAGCACTAAAATTTAATGCTATAACTAGCTAGAACTTTTCATTTCATGAAGAGATTTCCACTGAGTGATTCAAAGTGGGAGAAGGAAAAAAAAATCAGGAAGTTCAGCATCTAAACGACTGAGTTGGAATTTATTTGTGTTGTTCCTGTGTCCTGATCTCTCTTTACATGAGGCAATTCAAGGCTCCAGATTTCCCGACCCCTACCTCTTTACCCTCCGGTAGGGGAGCTGACTCTCACACTCCCCAGTGCCAGATTTTCAAACACTGTCTGTTTTCTTTCCCACGAGTCCAGTAACTACTGTCTTGTTGACTCATATGCCCTCCAGACAGCAAGGGACTGCTGGGCTCACAAAGCCTCCTCCTTTCTCTGTAGGGAAGGTACAACATCCTTTTCCTAAATAAGCTAGGTCTGATTTTTGGGGTGAAAGGAAACTGTTAAACCTGTGCAGCAACTCAGAGGACATAGACACACATATACACACACACAGACACATGCAAACACAGATACATACATATAAGCACACACACACATGTATGCAACATCAAAAGGGCTCTTTTCATTCAGGTCCATGCTTTCTTAAATTTCAGTTTGCCATTGCCTTCAAATAGAGATAAGCATATGTTTGTCGAGATTACTTCCTGAGAAGATCACATTTTGAGTTCATTAAATGAAGGGTGCTTTTGAAAAAAAAAATTAAAGTAAAAGTCTTTGTTTTTCACTACTACTACTCCACCCTCCTTCCTCCCAAAGTGGTTTGGATTAGTAAAAGAGTCAATAAAACTGCTTTGGCCAAAATCATATGTAAAATGTTTTTCCTTATGAAGTTCATTTGATAAGCCTGCTTCTGTATTACACTTCCTCCTGTTATCCAGATTTCTCATTATCACTAAATCATGCTAAAGCCTCCTAACAAGTCTGAAATTTAATTAGAAACAAAACTTCCTCTAAAGCCCTGGGACTCACTCTTTATCCAAGAATAACTATATCATGACTGGAATCTCTTTTAAATGTTCTCTAAGCATTAGAGTTGCTGATATCTAAAGCAGCAATTAGCAAATATTGAGAACCTAAAAGGGGTCTAGATGATAATAGAGAGATAGAAAATAAGTATAAAATGCAATTTCTGTTTTGAAAAAAATTAAATAGCCACTCACCTGGTACAATGGGCAGCTAGGTGGCTCGGTGGACAATGTGCCAAGTATGGAGTTAGAAAGAAGAAACATCCCGAGTTGAAATCTGACCTCAGACACTTTGTGACTCTTTGTAAGTCACTTCACTCTGTTTGCCTCAAATCCTTATCTATAAAATAAACTAGAGAAGGAAATGGCAAACCACTCTAGTATCTTTGCCAAGAAAACTCTATAGGATATCACAAGAATCAAAGACGAAGGGCAACATCTAATAGAAAAAAAAAAAACAAACCCAAATTTGGAAAAGGGGCAGAGTCTAAGCTCATCAACACCATTTACTCTGTCACCTTGGACAAGTCACTTTCTTTTCTTGGCCTTTATTTCCTCATATTTCAGATAAGGTAGATAATTAGATAATTTCCAAAGTCCTTTCAGCTCTAAATCTTTGATCCTATAACCCTATGAACTTGTATCCAAGAAACAATGAAAGAAAGCTTAGGGGACTGGAAGTACATCAAAGAAGAGATATGCGAGATCACAGGAGTTGGGAAAGGCAAGGTTTCCTAAAGGAAGTGAGACCTCAATTGAATTTGAAAGATGAGTTGTAGGATTTCAATAAACATAGACAGTGAGATATCTATGTCTAGAATAAAGAGCTGGAAACAGCATTGCCACTTGTGCTACAGTAATAAAAAGTTAGAAATAAATTTAGGGATCAATGAGTCGAACCTCTGCTGCTGCAGAAATCCCCTCTATGACATAACTAAAGGGTTTCAGATCCAGCTTCTGTGTGAATGTTTCTAGGCTGGGGGAAAAATTCCTGCTTTGCTACTTCACAAGTAGCCTATTCATTCTTTTTATTTTTCAGAGAGTTCTAATCATTAATTCTTCCTTGTATAGAATTAAATACCATTTCTCTGCAGTTAGATGACAGCTTGACTTCTGTAACACTAAACTTGCTCATCTATAAAATGGGGATAATAATAGGCTCTATTACATAATCAAGGTTGTTGGGAGAACCAAATAAGATAATATTGCTAAATTGCCTTAAAAATCTCTAACTATATATGATAATCAGTAGAAATAATGATATATATATTTATTTATACTCTACGTATTTTTTCTTTGAAGCAACACAGAATTTCTACTTCCTTATCTACATATCATTGTAATACTTTAAAATCTGTTATATTATTATTTAATCTTTTGTCTTCCTTACAAAATGTTATTCACTTATTTATTTTTCTGAATAGGAGTGTGGAGAAGGATATCCTTTTTTTAAACCGTTACCATCTACCCTAGTTTTAATTTTGATTCTAAGTCAGAAGAGCAATAAGGGGTAGGCAATTGAGGTTAAATGACTGGCCCATGGTCACATAACTAAGAAGTGTCTGAGACTGAAGTTGAACCTAAATGCTCTAGAATCCATTTAACTATCCCCATGGCTATACTCTTTAATGAAAGCAATAGAAAAAAAAGTTATCAACAAAAATAAATGAGTAAAAGCATCTCCTTGTTGCTTATTCATTTCACATTCAAAAATATTTCTGACATTTCATCCTCTGTATTCTCATGTAAATTATGTCATAAAACTACATATTGAATTAGTGTATTATCTATGTAATCAAATCACAATTCTTTCAAATATTGTAATAAATGCAAACTATTAAAATCTCAATTATTTTATAGACTGTGGAAAACTGTTAATGATTTTCATGTGTCCAGTGTTTATATCTCAGCCAATAAAGAAGTTGCTAATTAGGTTCCAGGTGTAGATTCTCCTTCCTCTCTGAGGTGAAAGTGAAAGGAATGAGGCTTGCAGAACACCTTTTTACTTTCATGGTTGTTTATTTCTTCAAAGAAATAATTAAAACTTCAATGAAAGAGAAGAAAAAAGGGCAGAGGGGGCTAACATGGAGAAGAGAAGAATTTGTCTTCATCAGGATATAAGAAAGTGGAAGAGTGCTAGATAAAAGAGAAAAAAAGTCCATTTCCAGGATTGGACCTTAAAACAGATTTGAGGATCTTCAATGGAGAGAAGGAAAAATATTCTACTCCTCCAAAGGATCATCCAATATTTAGCAGAGGAAGAAATCAAGAGTATTAAGGAGTCAACTATGTGTGGACATAAATACAAACAAAAATAAATGCTTGTTGTCTTCCAGTGGCATGTATTTAAGGCATAACAAATAATTTCCCTTATTAATCCAAATGGATATCAGCTACAAACATTTAATGATTATTTTAGACACAAATGGGACTGTCAAAAGAAAGCTAAACATGATCAATAAAGTCTTTTTATAAAAATAAACTGAACACCATAGGGATGAAGGTTATGTTTTCTTTATTTTTTGGCAACTGAGGCATTAAAGAAATTTAATTTGGGAAATGAACACCTGGCTAAGAATATGGTGCTGGGAATGGATTTGGATTTCTAGACCACTGAATAAATTATAAACATGACAGATTTCTAAAGGGCAAAGGAATATATGTAACAAAGGTTAGTAAAATTGTAGTTGCCAGGTGTCTTGTAAATCTAATCAAAAAGACTTTCAATATAAATGCTGGAAGAAAGAGAAGACTGTTTACATCTATTCTCCAAGTTAAAAAACACATGGACTAGCAACCAAAAAGGAAGAATATCAATAGAATCATCCAAAAGATCATAGGAGACAAGAAAGACAATTTTTCAGTTTTATTATAAACCTCAGAATTACCCTCGACTGCACTCTACTTTATCCTCCATATCCAGTTTTCAACTATTTCTATCTGCACAATTTTTTCCTACTTCTCTCCACTCACAGAACTATCACCTTTGTTTTTTCCCACCTCACTTCCAAATATTTTCTAATTGTTTTTTTTTTATCTCAAGTTCTTTAACAGTTCAGTCCATTAGTCAACCCCAATGGCTTCCTATTACCACTGGAATCAAATATAAACTTTTTAAATTTACCTTCTAAAGTTTAGCTAAGATTGAACGTATATTTCCAGTCTTTTGTATACTGCTCTGTCTTCTATATGCTGTGATCCAGTCAAGCTGACCTTCTCTCTGCTTCTCACATGTGACATTTTATCTCCTGTCTGAATGCTTTTGCTAAAGAAAGAAATAAAGAATAGCAAGGAGTCTGAAAAGTATATAGTTTGATCCTACATGCTAGAATGTATTCCCTCCTTATGTAACCTTCATAGAGACTCTCTCATCCTTTAAGATGGAGCTTAAATAGTATCTTCTGCATAGTCTTTCTTGATCTCCTCTAATTATTAGCACCTTCTTTTTCAAACTACCTTACATTTACCTACTATATATTTATAATTATTAACTTTATGTTTGTGCTCCATATTTTTATATGTAAGTATTTTGACCATTAGAATAATAGCTTTTTGAGGATAGGGACTGTTTCACTCTTTGTACTTGAATCTCCAGTGCCTATCACAGTAATTGGTCTATAAAAGGTACTTAATATGTATTTGATTTAGTTGATGATAGTGCAATCTATGACCTCAAAAATCTATATACCCTACTTGCTCAAAGTTTGGGGAGAAAACAAGAGAAACTGATGATATTCATGCAATGAAGTATTTCTGACCTCAAAGAAATCATTGTGATTTTGTAGAACTGAAGCTCATTTCTCTGGAAGTGTATATGCTACTCAACAGAAATAGTATGAGTAAAAAATGGAAGTAAGAAGTGAAGAAGGGTAACTCAAAGTATTTAGAAAGTAAAAAAGGTGAGGAATCAAAGAGAAAAGATGGTGTAGATTTTGAGTGTTTAGGTAAAACTTAATGGAGTATTGATAAAGCTCTCTTCAACCTCCATACTCTCTTCTCCAGCTTCCTATTGTACATCTCAAAACAAAATTAAACTATTTTCCATTATCTTTCACCCCAAAATGTCGTATTCCTAAGCTTCCTATCACTTCCAACGTTATCATCATCTACCCAGTCCCTGAGGTTTGAAATCCTAGGTGTCATCCTTGACTCCTTACTCTCACTCCTCACTTCTTAGTAATTGTCAAATCCATCATTTCATCCTCCGTAACATCTCTCCTAGGTGACCTTTCTCCCCTATGACAGTGTCACCATACTAGTACAGGCCCCCATCACCTCAGGCCAGGACTTTTATAATAACCCCTTATTTATCCCCCTACTGCAAGTTTCTCATAGTCTAATCCAGCCTCCATTGTCAAACTGATCTTAAAACCATCCAGCAAATTCCAAGATCTCCTTATAATCTTCTGAATCAAGTATAAATTTTTTTTGTATATCTTTTAAAGTCCTTCATAATCTGTTCCCTCACTTTCTAGTCTTATTCCATTTTCATATATTCTGTGATAGTGACCCTGGCCTCCTTCCTGTTTAAACAAGCTAATCCATCTCCTGGTTCAGTATTTGCACTGGCTATTCCCCATGCTTTGAATGATTTCCCTCTTCATCTCTACTGCTTAGCTTCTTTTACAACTCAGCTTAAGTCCCACTTTCTTCAAGAAACCTTTACCACTTCTTAATTTTAATGCCATCCCTCTAAAATTACCCCCAATTTGTCACACATATACAAATATGTATATTTATATCTTAGGTTTCTGACTCTCTCATTGGATTGTGAGCTCCTTGAGAACAGAGACAAGGTTTTGCCTTTCTTTGTAACCCAAGAACTTACTATTGTGCCTAACATAGTGTAGATACTTAAATAATTACCAACTAACTAGGAAAATTGGAAAGAAAACATTAATGTTCTTAGCTCCCTCTTCCCCTCTCCCACCTACTGGAGTAGACTATAGACCACCTGCACAGAAAGCTAAAATAGATGAGGAGTTTGGGAAACAGAACATAAGCTTGACTCTGTAAGATAATATTGTAGTAATGTGTCAATTCAATTACCAATATAGCTTTTTTTCCTGGAGTTTCTCTGTCTGTCTGTCTGTCTGTCTCTGTTTCTCTCTCTTTTTCTCTCCCCCCCAGTATCTCTCTGTCTCTCTCTGTCTCTCTCTCTGTCTCTCTCTCTCTGTCTCTCTCTCTGTCTCTCTCTCTGTCTCTCTCTCTGTCTCTCTGTCTCTCTCTCTCTCTCTGTCTCTCTCTCTCTGTCTCTCTCTCTGTCTCTCTGTCTCTCTCTCTCTCTCTCTCTCTCTCTCTCTCTCTCTCTCTCTCTCTCTCTCCAATAATTACTTGAATCACTTTAGCTAACATTTGAAGCTTGAGGAAACAACAAATAGAAATTTCATTCTAGACATTCTTTACTAATAGAAAAGAAGTGGTTTCTGAGTAAAAATGTTAGCTATCTTAGGAAAAGAAGAGGAAAAACCTCCCTAATAATCGCAAATATACAAAGCAAAATGAGTTTTCTTGAGGAGTGACAGTTTAACACTCCTTGAATCTATTCATAAGAAGTTATAGAAGCTGTATGACTACTTGTTGCATAGATTACAGTATGTATCCCTTTAGTAATCCCAGAATATCTCATCCACCTCTAGCGAGAGGGTTTGCCAAACCTTTTCAGGAATACTCAATCATCTTTGATGTTCACCTTTCATCCAATTCTCACCTGTGGCACCCAAAAGTTGTAGTATTTTTAGCAGCCACACCCTGGGATAATTCTCAGCAGACTAGCTAAACCAGATTGAGGGTAATGAATAGGCTTTAGAACCATGGATGAGCCAGGAAGCATCTACTTCATGAATGTGAAGATTCCCTGTCTCAGTAACAACTCCAAGATAGAAGGGCAAGAGCTAGGCAAATGCAATTAATGACCTGTCTAGGATCATATAGTTAGGAAGTGTCTGAGGCCAGATTTTAAGGGAAGTCCTTCTGAGTCTAGGACTTGTACTCCATCCACTGATCCAACTGATACAACAGGGCAATGAAAATAATTTGTTCTAGCTCCCCAGAAGGTGCTTATAACAGGTGCTGAGGAGCATTTAGAACTTCCCTAGACATTGAAGATCCTGTCAGGAATGTCAAGACCCTCAAATTAGTTCCTTGCTAACACTTCTCATTTTCCTGAGTTGCCTTGTTCATCAGGTCCAGACTAGCAACCACTTATGGGAATCCCTTCTTATTTACCTAATTGTCAGTTCTCTCTTAATTTAAAATTGTATTTATTTACCTGATTAGAAGTCACATGGTTCCACAAGAATGTTAACTTCATGAGAATAGGGGTTCTTTCTCCTTTTTTTGTCCTTTCTTAGTGAAGGGGATTCACGCTGGATGTGCCAGCTAGAATAGGTCAGAAAGTCCCCTTACCACACTCCTCTTCCCTTTCTTTCTTCTTTTCTACATAGAATAGATCCAAAAGTTCTAGGGCAGAAAGCCCCTAACTCCACATAGAATAGGTAAATCCCCCTCATTGCTCCCCCCTCCTAACCTGCCATGTAGGCTAAATCTGCTCTGCAACAGAACCGGGTGTCCACAAGGAAGAGAAGGTGGGAACTAGGTTTAGGAAGGTGATCACACACTAGGAAGAGGACAAGATTGGCGAGTGTGAGCCTCTCTGGTGCATGAGGAAAATCACCCCTTGAAACTATGCTTGCCTCAACTCAAACTATGCCTCAAATTAAGTGAGCACCTCCCAACTGAATTGCATCTTTGTTGCAGACGCTCTCTTCTAGAAAAGAAATAAAACTGGCTTGCTGCTATGCAATCTCAGAGCCTTGTCTTTTTATTTTGAGTTGGTGGGCTTGGCATCCCACACATTAATAAACTGATACAGCTGTTGTCTATTGTCTTTCTTGTTGGAAAAGAAACAAAAAATGATGTCACTAGTGATGCCTTTTGCCTCAGACATTAATTGGATTGAAGCGAGGCATCGTTGACAACAAAGTTGTCAACCTCATTCTCTTCAGAGTCATCAGTGGCAAAACAAAAGTCATTATGACTAGTGAGGGTTCAAGATGCAGTGGCTGACCTTGGCTTCTTCAGTGTCTAATCAAGCTCTGAGAGCTCCAGTTTTCATGGCCTGTGGAACATATTGTTCTCATTCACTCCTTCCTCTTTGGGAAGTCTTCAAATGCCTAGGGTAGACACAGTAAATCCCTGAGACATCTGAAGGCTGTTGGTTACCTTCATCCTAGTTCATCTGCTGCAATGGTTTTACCAGGGTGTATCCTCCATTTATGTTGTACTCTTGGAGACAGGTGAAAGTTAGGGGGAAAGTGGCCTCACACTAAAGGTGTTAGTCTTCCCTGAACATGGTGTAGACCCCTCTTAGCACATAGTTAGTGCTTAATAAATGCTTGTTGAATCAAATTGTACACAATAGCTACTTTTAAAAAAAAATCCTTATCTTCTCGTCTTGAAGTTGATACTGTATATTGGCTCCAAGGCAGAAGAGAGGTAAGGGCTAGGCAATGGGGGTCAGGTGACTTGCCCAGGGTCACACAGCTAGGAAGTGTCTGAGGCCAGATTTGAACCCAGAATCTTCTAGGGATCTCTAGGCCTGGCTCTCAATCCACTGAGCTACCCAACTGCCCCCCACAATAGCTACTTAATGAATGCCTGTTGAATTAAATTGAACTGAACTAAGTATTTTATAATCCAACTGATTCCTATTTCTTCAATAATCACCTTTATATTGAAAACTTTCCAAACTTTATGATGATCCTCCATGAATTTTTCTCCAGTGTATGTAATATGTGTCTTGTTTCACAACATGATGAACCTGGAAATACGTATTATATGATAATGTGTGTATGAGCTAAATCATTTTACCTGC
Organism: Monodelphis domestica; assembly: GCF_027887165.1. Lineage (NCBI taxonomy): Eukaryota > Metazoa > Chordata > Mammalia > Didelphimorphia > Didelphidae > Monodelphis > Monodelphis domestica. Next base: position 241,396,944 of record NC_077227.1, on the reverse strand, counting down.
CTTCTTAAGCTTGGGTATGGGGTGGGAAGAAGGGAGAGAACATAGATTACTTTATGTCAGAAAATGAATATTTAAAATGCATTTGCATATAATCTGAATTTTCTGCTAAGCTCTAATTCTATTTCATTTGACTTCTGGATGATACCACCTGGATGCCCTATTGACACTACAAAATCAACAATTCTAAAAGTGAATTAGTTATGGTCATTAACTTCTTTATGTTTTTCTTAACCCCTAACTTTCTGTCTTAGTAACAACTCTAAAATAGAAGGACAAGAGCTAGGCAAATGCAGTTAAGTGACCTGTCTATGATCATATAGTTAGGAAGTGTCTAAGACCAGATTTGAAGCGAAGTCCTCCTGACTCTAGGACTTGTACTCTATCCACTGTGTCACCTTGATGCTTCAAAGTCCCACATGTTTTAAAGGAATGTCTGTTTACCCAGTTATTATGAATCAAAACTTTAGAGTTGTATTTTGTTTCTCTAATCATCCTAAACATCACACCTGATATTTGAACAAGTTTTCCTGCTTCTGTTTCCACTTGAATCTCTCCACTATGCCCTACATATTCAAAATCATTTCCTTTTTACTTCCATAATCATCATGTTTATCAAGGCTAGCTGATATATCACTGGTCCTATAATCAGAATGACTGAAGTTCAAATCTGGCTTCAGATAGTTAATAGTTTTGTGATCTTGGGTAAGTGACTTAACCTCTATCTGCCTCAATTTCTTTAGCTATATAAAATTATAATAACAATAGAATTGTACCCCAAGGTTATTATAAGGATGAAATGAAATTATATTTGTGATGTTCTTTGTAAACCTTAAAGCATTAGATTGTTAATATCATATTTTTCAACTTATTGCTTTCATTATTTCTAATAATAATGATGATAATGTTATTAACAATTATCATTGTGTAGCACTTTAAGGTTTGCAAAATGCTTAACATATGTTAATTCATAAACTCTGCACTATGAAATATGTTTATTTTCAATTTGGGAAGCTGGGTAAAGGAATCTAAAAAGGATATCCCTTGGCTACAGTCTACAGGGTACATTCTATAGTATGTTAAATCACAAGGAACAAAGATCATTTGATAGAATGATGAAAGCAGAGGCTATTTTTGTTACCTGATTACATTTAAATTAGATTCTAGTGGAAAGACCATTTGATGTATTAATCACAGAATACCCTGGTGAGAAGAGACAACTGTTATTTGCCAAGTCATCAGTAGAAAATTGGGTAAGCAGTTGGAGCAGAATTTATCAGACATGACTATTTAGTTCTGACATATAATGGTGATGACATAAAACATATTCCTCATTCTAGCTAACTGCACTACTTAAGATTTTACACTTACCTCACCTTTTTCAATTTTATTCTTATACTCAAGTCATCCTCAGGCTTTAGAATGTTTTCACTTCCCTGAGCCACCTGCTTGAGCTAGATGTAATCTTTCCTTCTCTGCTCACATAGCACTTAAAACAGTCAAATTAAGATTATAGTTATTTGTATTCCATATTAAAAATTTTTTTCCATTTAAATGAAAAATTCCTCACAGGCAGGATCTATGTCTTATTTTAAGTACCTGACCTGATGTTGCATACATTCTTCAGTGAATGTGTATTTTCTTCCCAATGACTGAAGTTGTAATCTCTCACCAGTTTGCAGCCAGCCTGAGGAACTCCTAAGACCCCTCTCCAAAATATCATTATATAATCAATCAGCCTCTTGATCATAACTTTCTACAAACATAGCTTGGCTGCTCTATAGACAAGATATGGAGCCACTGAGTGAACACGTACTTACAAAATGCTTAAGACTTTCAACTCAGTGTGGCATCTGCCAAAGCCTCTGCCATCATACTAAACATTAATGGGACCTCAATTTAGGGTCTTAAACCCCATAGTTGTTGATAAATGTTGGTCAAACTGAATTCAGTTGGATCAAAGAGGAAGGAGCAGAAGCTAGTCATTCTTTTTCTTTCTTACAGTGAGCCATCTCTTCAGCTCTCCTCATCAATGACCAATTGATGAAGATCAGAACAGTTGTCATTTGTGTTGATTCTCACTTCCCTTTCTAAATTCTCCATTATAAAATAATTTCCATCTTTTTTAGATAACCATATCTTAGCATAGGACCTTCCATATAGAGGAGAAATTTTCAATAAATAGCTCTTGAAAGAATGTATGTGGCTGCTAGCAAAGCTCATTTGAGTTAAACTATCTCTTGTAAATCCATTTGTTTGGTTACTACTTGCTGCACAATAAAAGAATAACATGCATGGTTCTGTCTTTCTTTTGAGACAGTTGCTTAAATCAAGTAGGCTTACTTCTTAAACTAGCCTGTTGTCAACTTTCAGTTTTCATTCTTCAAAAAGAATATTGGTTTTGAGTACAAAGGAGCAAAGGATAAGCTTGGGCATGTAGGGAATGGCAGTTTTCCATAGCTCTATATCCTGAAGTAAAGCAGAAAATACCTGGCAGGAGATGCTACCATGAAGAAGCTATGGGATGAAATCCAAGCTGAAATCTCTAAATTAATTGCACTTGGTAGCGAAACAAAGTTTTTTCTTTATGCACATGTTTTAGTTTATAGGTATTTAATAGCTAATCTCCACCTGGTTGACCAGTTTATAGAACTAGTTCTTATTTGTCCAGCAAATAAATAAATTTATCTTTTCAATTCCTAGGAAATTATATAATTATACCAAAAAGTTTTTGTATTCACTCTAGTATAATGGATATAGCAATGCACTTAGAGGAGGAAAAAGTTAGGTTTGAAATCTGCCTTTGACTCCTACTAGTTCTGTGACCTTTGCCTCAGTCCCTCATTTTCTGAACAATTCCCTTAATATATCATCTGTGGTCACCTTGTTGGTAGTCAGTTTCTCTCAGAAGAATATATAGTTATAGAAATGCATGCTATTTGCCAGTCATATTCAACAGAAGAGCCCAGGAACTTCAGAATTCCCAGAACTTCTAACTTTCCAGAAAAGTCCTCATGGAGAAGAATCTAGAGTCCTCACTTGTTTGTTTGGGTAAAGAAAGCCCCAGAGAGTGGAATCACTCCTTTAATATATACTATGTGGGCTGCTATTTCTGGATCAGTAACCAACTTGGTTTAAAGTAGAGTCTGGGTTGGGGCCCAAGGGTTATACCTGACTTTTAGCAAGGGACCAAAATACCTGTCACATTCCCTATGAGTCCAATGCATACTCTAAAGAGATTATCTCTATTGTACTTGTAAAATAGTTTATAATTGTTAAATCATTATATAACTGTTTAAAATTATTGTTAATTATATCTAGTTTCTAAAAACTATTCTGAAAAAATTGGTCTCATTAAGAACAATAACAATACTATTGAGATTTTGTTTTATAAGACTGTAAAAGTACACTGTTCCCATATATGTTATCAGGGGTGGAAAAGCCGATGCACAGAGACAGTCCCACTCTTTTGGCGTTGGAAGCCTGGGTCCAGTGGCATAAAAAAAATTGTTACGTTTGGAGACTTCCTCAGCTGCATTGGATGGCCGTGTTGTCCTTTGTGCTTCAACATGCCCTAAGCACTCCACAGTGCTTTGCTGCGTCGCCCTCTCAGCCATTGAACCTTCTTATTGGTTTCTTCCGTCTGTTTAGCTGAAGCAGTCTTCACATGCTGGGTGAGCAAAGCCCTGGTTCACCATGGGTCAATGACCCGATGGCTACCCTCACAAGGTTTGGCCGGCCTATCGAAGCCGTTGCCCGGGGTGTGGCCGCTGCCACATGCTAGCAGCTACTGGGAGCCACAAGTGAGAGCTGGGTGTCAGGTGGGGGTCAGAGGCTGGAGAGCTGCCCTAGGAGGGCACGACAAGCCCTCCATACCAGAGAGACTACCCCTCCCTGAACACCCCATACACCTCAAGGTGTACAAGGCCTTAAATGGAAAGGCACTCCAGGCATTCCACATAGTGCTGATCAGCATATGGGAAGAGGAAGACATGCCCCCAGAACTCAGAGATGCCTCCATCGTAGCCCTATACAAGAACAAAGGCTCACAAGCAGCCTGTGACAACTACAGATGCATCTCACTGCTCTCCAGTGCCGGAAAGATCCTCGCCTGTGTTATACTCAACAGACTCCTGTCATCTGTTTCAGAGCAGAACCTGCCTGAATTACAATGTGGCTTGCGACCAGATCGTAGCACCATCGACATGGTCTTCACAGTGAGGCAAATGCAGGAAAAATGCCTTGAGCAGAACCTGAGTCTCTACATTGTCTTCATAGACCTGAAAAAGGCGTTCGACACAGTGAACAGGGACACATTGTGAGTGATCCTCAGCAAGCTCGGTTGCCCAGCAAAATTCATCCAACTGATCCAGCTCTTTCATGTCGACATGACAGGGGAAGTCCTATCTGGTGGAGAGACTTCCGATCGCTTCAACATTTCCAATGGTGTGAAACAAGGTTGTGTCCTCGCTCCGGTACTATTCAACCTATTTTTCACCCAAGTATTACGACATGCTGTGATGGATCTAGACCTGGGCGTCTACATCAAATACCAACTGGATGGCTCACTATTTGACCTTTGCTGCCTGACTGCAAAAACAAAGACAACAGAGACTCATCCTGGAAGCTCTCTTTGCAGATGACTGTGCTCTCATGGCCCACCAAGAAAATCATCCCCAAACCATTGTGGACAGGTTCTCCACCGCAACAAAACTGTTTGGCCTGACTATCAGCCTCAGCAAAACAGAGGTGCTGTTCCAACCTGCACCAGGGAGGCCAACGAACCAGCCGTGCATTACAATCGACGGCACGCAGCTTTCTAACGTCAACACTTTCAAGTACCTGGGCAGCACCATCGCCAACGACGGGTCCCTAGACCATGAGATCAATGCCAGGATCCAAAAGGCCAGCCAGGCACTCGGGCGGCTGCGCTGCAAAGTCCTCCAACACAGAGGTGTAAGCACTGCGACGAAGCTCAAAGTGTATAACGCAGTGGTCCTCAGCTCGCTCCTGTACGGTTGAGAGACATGGACACTGTATCGGAAGCACATGAAGCAGCTGGAGCAATTCCACCAAAGCTCCCTCCGGTCAGTCATGAGGACCCGATGGCAGTACTGTATCACCAACCAGGAAGTCCTCGACAGAGCCAACTCCACCAGCATCGAAGTCCTGGTCCTCAAGACCCAGCTACGATGGTCTGGACACGTCATCCGCATGGACCCACAGCCAATACCAAGACAGGTATTCTATGGTGAACTGTCAGCTGGACTCAGGAAACAAGGCCGACCAAAGAGAAGATTCAAGGATCAGCTAAAGTCAAACTTGAAGTGAGCTGGCATTACACCAAAGCAACTAGAACTCGCTGCCTCTGACAGAAGCAGCTGGCGAACCCACATTAACCATGCCGCCACCTTTGAAGATGAGCGACGTCGATGTCTTGCCGCTGCGCGTGAACACCGACACCAGGCCACAACCGCACCTCCCGTCACAACTGGCGTCCCATGCCCCATGTGCCACAAACTCTGCACCTCAGCCTTTGGACTCCAAAGCCACATGAGGGCACACCGTAGATGATAATGCACAAAGACAATAGTCATTCTCGATCACCGAGAGACTACCACTAGACTATCAGGGGTAAGGGAAGTGTTATATTTTTAAGTAGCAATTTTCTCAAAGATGTCTTGGAAAGAAGGGAGTAAGGGAGCATTTATTAGGCTACTACTATGTACCAAGCACTATGCTAAGATGTGTACAAATATTATCATTTGATCTTCAAAACAATCCCTGGAAATAGGTTTGATTATTTTTCCCATTTTATAGTTGAAGAAATAGTCATGTCAACTGTCTTGTCCAGGGTCACATAGAATTGTCTGATGGTGAATTTGAACTCAGGTCATTTTAAATCCAGGCCCAATTCTCTACCCACTGCTCCAAAAAATGCTTTACAATTGACACAGAATAAAAGTTCTGGATCCGAATTCAATGTAGCTGGCTCTGGTACTCACTACTTGGTAACATTAACATCAACCGAGTAAATACTGTATAATGCAACTATGAAATTGTAATTATGCTATATGCTAAACACATTACAATTACTATTTCTTCTGATCCCAGAATTCTGATATGTGTTATTATTATTCCCATTGTACTGATGAGAAAATTGAACCAAACAGACATTAAGTGACTCGCCCAGGGTCATACTTATAGTATGGGTCTGAGGCCACTTTTAAACTAGGGTCTTCCTGACTCCAGATCCAGCACACTATCTGCTGCCCTGCCCCTTCCTTTGTATATTCTTTGCCTTTATTTATTGTGCAGATGCTGTTTCCTCCCAACAGAGTCAAGGCTTCCTAGGGCTTTGTCTTTGTATCCTCAGCATCTAAATAGTATCTGATGTCTAGTAGACACTTAATTTTCGAATTGAACTGAATCTCCATCATAGACATTAGAGGAGGGAGTTCCCATACCATGAGTTCCCCAGGATAAAGAATTTAAAACCTATCTGTGTATTCATGTGCATACACTGACATCAGCATTATAATTTTCATGCCATGGGTCTTAATCTAAAAATAAAAAAACTATAAATAAAATTTCAGGGAGACTACTACTAAAAACCATAAAAAAAATATTACCGATCCTTCTCAAATCCTCCTACCACTTCACTTCCAACATACTATAAGATATCAGCAATTCTCTGTTGTTGAGTCTCCGTCCTCATCTATAAAGCGAAAAGATGAGAAGGCCTTTAAGGCCCCATTCAAACTGAAATCACATGATCTGAATGTAAATGAACAGATGAAGATTTTGCACATGTTGTCCCAGGAACAATTCCTTACTGAGAGAGACAGTTTCCAGACACTGAGCTACCTGCCACACTAACCCTCCAGGTCAAGGTCACAGCCAGCACTACTTTGTAGCTAGGCAACTTAGACCTTGGAGGAATCAGGCTCCAGCTTGTCATTCTGACAGATTTACTCACTGGTAACCCCTTTCACAGTGATCTCACCCTCTGAATGGATCCATGTACAATAGCTTCATTTGCCACTTTCCTTGCTATAGCTATTTTTTTGAAAGCCAGAGGGCTATAGAGCATGTCAGTGCAACACCTCTTTGCAGCTCCCGGTTCACTTAAATACTAACCCAAAACCTAAGAAAGTCAAGTGAACGTTTAAAATGAAAACCCACAGTCTGTCTGTCTACAATGTAATGACTGCAACAGATCAATACAGCTTTAATTGCATTGCCGCTCTTTCCTCCAAGAACATGGTTCACTAAGGGAAAACTGAAAATGTTACATCTGGTCATTTTTTCCTCCCTCCCTAAAATCTAGCTTTACTTTTTTTTTTTAAATGCATCTAATATTAAAACATAAATAACCTCGACAGGAACTAAAATGGATTTTTACCATGCAGTAGTGAGAAAATAATGAACTTTGCTGGGTCTCAATTCACCTAAGTCTTACTGTATGCATTATTTCAAACTCATAAAATATCATATTTATGACATAACTCTTAAGAGTCAGCTCTCAGAGTTGAATGAGGCACACCGTAAGAGAAGCTTGATTAGGTAATAAGATATAAAATCTCAATAACATTTGTTTGATAAATCATATTTTAGATCTGTTACAATCTCCAATCTTGAATATGCACGTAACAGCTTATATAGGGAGCAATTACTTCTTGTAATACTATGACAAATTATAATTTCCTATTGACTGCTTGTTTACTGGTGAGAGAAATTATCTTTTTCTATTTGGGATCTAATGTGGATGATGAAGGTGTTGCTGAATGAGAAATTGCAAGAGAAGATTCAATTAAATAAAACACTCTCCAATTTTTCATTTTATGAATTCTTGAATGGCATATCAATTTTAGTTTAGAGCTTATTTTTTGTTTGAAGTTTTCTCTTATACACAAATATTTACATGTTTATGTACATATTTGATCTCCTTAACACCAAAATCAATTGAATGTAGGTTCCTTGAAGACAGAAATTGTTTCATTTTTGTCTTTATAACCTCAGAGTTCTACCTTGTGCCTGGCACAAGCCACTGTTTATTTTAATTATTTTTCTGACATATATAAATACAGAGTTCATTTCCAGAATTTAAATAGTTACACACAAACACATCCAGTAAGACTTCCAGGTTATCTGAATATCTAAAAAGTAAGCCATGTTATCTATGAATTTTTAAGAGATCCTATCTTTGATTCAGGAATTAAGAGGGAAGTGCTTAAGAGAACAGTTACTGGAGAGACCTCAGGTAAGCTCCAAAGCAGAATGATACTCCATTTAGATTATAAATTAATACAACAGGAACATTTCTTTTTGCTCCAGTAAAAAATAAATAGCAAGATCCAGTCTGGCACTTATTAAATGACTCAAGCAATTTATGGAACTCTCCTGGAAAGTAAATACACTCATTATTGGTGCTCAAGAAATAGATAGGCTTATTCTATGTTCTACAAGTGAGTAAATGAATACTTAGAAGAAAACAAGGAATATTGTGGAGGGGGAAGAGGGGAGAAAGGTACTGGTAGTAAGAAAATTCTCAAAGCATTGAGAAGTTAAAACATGCTAAAAGAATTCTTGTTACTTGTTAGTACCATTTTTCATAAGGCAGAATGGCTATTAGAATAGGGAAGTGGAAGGATGTAAACTTCTTATTTTGAGGGCAGATTTTTATTTTTGCCTTCATATTCCTGAGGCATCCAGCTGAGCTTTCTTTGCTCATAGTTGTTGGAAAGGACACTAACCAGCTACTAGTTCAAATCCCTCACATTATAGATGAGAAAAATGGCAGTGGGCATGATTTGCCCAAGTTCACACAGTCAGTAACAAGCAGAGCCTGGATTTGGACTCAAGTTTTTTTTTTTTTCTTTACAGATGCAGAATGTTGACCACTACACTAGGTCCCTACTTCATAAAATACCTGTACTGTCAATGACCAAAGTATAAGAGTCTATGATCTGTGAGATTTTTTTCTCTATTCCATTGATTAACATTTTGTTGTTGTTTAGTTGCTTTGTGTCCTACTCTATGTCCTCATTTAGAGTTGTAACAATTAAATTAGTTTTTCTACTAAAAGTATTATATTTTAGAGGTTTATTAAAGATTATTAGAAATCAAGGATAAAGAAATTCAAAAATAGAAAAAAATCCTAGGGCTGGTAAGCCCATTCAATTTCACTTACTACATCTTGAGAGATGCATGTGCTTAGAAGCAGAAGCAGAGAGAGACCCAAGTAGGCATTACAGTCAGTTTAAATACAAATGCTGATTTCCTACTCAGGTGAGGACTCAGGTGAGATTATAGGGCATTCTGGGAAGTGCCAAGGACTTCTGGGGATTGAAGTCTGGGGTGTAAATGTCCATTTTTACATTTCCCCTTTAATCATTATTGGGAAAAGTCTCCCCAAAAAGGAACATGAAAACATGATTATGTTTAAACTTAAAGATTACAATAATTTGAGGATAAGAGGGAAAAAAGAACAAAACCAATAATTGCTAGATGCATTGACAAAAAGCAAGTTAGGGGGCAGTCCCCTTTGGCATGAAAGTATACATACAAATAAATGTTCAATCAACCACACCCAAAGTTCATTCTTGATCTTCTTGTGCAGCTTGTGGTCTGGAGGCATCTTCATGGTATCTTCTCCAAAAAGTTCAATTTCTGGATTCAGAGAGGTAGCATGTTTTTTAAACTAAAATTCTTCTCAAAAGGAATTTAAACTTTGCAATTTAAAATAATAATATTTTTACAGAGTTTTCTTGGCAAAGATCCAGTAGTATTTTGTCATTCCCTTCTCCAACTCATCTTACAGATGAGGAAACTGAGGCAAACATGATTAGATGATTTGTTTGAGATCATACAATTACTAAGTATCTGAGGCTGGATTTAAACTCAGGTCTGCATGACTCCAGAACCACTTAGCTGGCCATTTATTCAACAACAAACAATTGACAAGTATTTAGTGAGAAAATCTTTTTGCTAGGTCCAATGGGAGATATAAATCATTGGTATAATGAACTCATATTACTATAGCATTTTATGTTTGTAAAGCTCTTTGGGGACATAATTTTTTGATACTACAGTAACGTGGTTCTTAAGATTAGGCAAGAACTATGATTACTATTTTTAGTTGTAACAAAGGTATACACCAGCATATTTTTCTTAGAGCATGTATACTTTTTAGAGCCAAGGATGTGTGAGAGGGTGTTTGGGGTCATATTTCTCCAAAAGAATTTTCCTCTTATGATCCTTAGTGGACATGGTTATCTTCTATAAACCCTGCCTCAAGAATGCCCTATGTCAAAGAGTCAGTACATCTATCCTATAGAAAGGGACATAGCCAGGTCTATAATGAAATCCTCCATGAAAAAAACCCAATTTCAGATCAATTTGAAGTCAACAACACTGGAAATGGATTGATTCTAATTATAGTTCTCTTTCCACTAAATCACCCTTCTTCTCTAATCCCTGATCTCAAAGTGCTTACAAATGAATTGAGGATACAGAAAAAAAAAATGTAAAACAATAACAGGAATTGGGTGAAATCAACTAAGTGAAAGGTATAAATAATACACACACACATATATACATATATAATAGAAAAATTGTTTTCATATGTGGCAAAACATCTTACGTAACATAGAAAAAGATTTAGGAAACAAATCATGGAGTACAGATAATATTGATATGGGATTTTCTTCCAAAATAACCTACCCTGATGTTTCATAGTAACATAGAGTCTTTTGAACATTAATCCTATGCAATGCAGTCTTTACTAGGTACAACCAAAGAGCAAAAGTTTAATCTATGGAGACTGTGATAAACTGGCTATCATCAATTGAGAAAGAATCATCACCAGGTTGACTAAAGGACAATAAATTGTTTGACCATAGCAATTCTCCAAGATTCTCTAGCAAGTCACAGAAGGGTTGCAGTCTGTGTTGGCTGCATTGGTGGAAGTATCAAAGTGGATAAATTGCTCTTTCCCGATGTTTGTTATTAGCAGATCCTATACTGATAGACTAACAGCCTCTTTCCCCTGTACATGAAAAGCATTCTTGCAAGCTGGATTACAACTCTAGATAAAGTGCATGCGTATGTTTGTATGAGTGTGGGTAATGTGTGTTTTTAAAAGATGTGTTCCAAGGATAACTCCCAGACTCTCATGCACCACCCTGCCCTCAGAGATTTTATTTGTTATCTTGAATGAATGACAGCAACCACAGATGAAATGTACTTGAAATGAGTACCACATGTAGGGTGTTTATTCCAATACAAGTGGACCAGTGGCAAGCCTTTATGGAATATTTTGCTACGTCTTTAATAGAATATCTTTTATGTAATTTAACATGAAGTGCCAAGGCTTGAATATATAGTAATGAGAAGAAGGATACATGGAAAAATAAACGGCGCATGATGTTACATATTAGATTCTAACTGGGTCCTAAGTATATCTGATGATGCTAATTTGTTTAATATGCTTGGAGTGATCATTTATCTTTGCCTCTACATTTTCTTAATGCACATAAAGCCTGCTACTGCTTTAGACATTAAAAGGTGCTCTGAAAAAGCTTTTCTTGAGAAAATAAACAAATGTTTCCATATACTTAAGGGCTTAGTCCTCAGACTCTTGTGTAGTTAGGGATCAGATTCTATGGGATTTTAGCATGAATTAAAGGAGAAAATTTAAAAGAAACGTCTTTAGGCTTTTAGGATGAAGCATTTCAGAATGTATAGCATATAATAAATTCCTAAAAGTTTCACTGATCCCTTTGTGTAGCTATCCTTATTTTTAGGGCTTAAGGAAGACAGGAAGGAGAACATTTTATAAAAATTGTTCTAGAGTTAATGGATTGAACATTAAATTTAAAGTAGGAAATAAGCAAATAATCTAAAACAAGAGCATAAGAAATTCTGCCAAATATAGGAAAACAGATAAATTGGGGAAAACTATAGAATTGATTTTTTTAAAAAACTAAAAGATTTTCTTAAAAAAACTAACAAAATCAATAAACCTTCAGCAAAAGCAAAGCTGTTTAAAAGTAGGAAGAAAGTATATATTCAAAGTACATTTTGATATATACACACATTGTAGCTTAGATGTTTTAAATGAGGTGTGTAAAATATGTTTAGGTTTATTTACTTTTTAAAATAACCCATTGTATTTGGGGGCAGCTGGGTGGCTCAGTGGTTTGAGAGCCAGGCCCAGAGACAGAAGGTCCTGAATTCAAATCTGACCCCAGATACTTCCTAGCTGTGAGATCTTGGCCACATCAATTAACCCCCATTGTTTAGCCCTTACCACTCTTCTGCCTTGGAAAGATGGAAGATAAAGGTTTAAAAAAAGACCAAGCTATTGTATTTATTTTCTTAGACTCAAACTCATGATTTAGTGTTATTGTCATCAAATACAATACTGTGCAAACTATTTGGGACAATTAATAATTTTACTATAATTTTATTTTGTGACAAAAGTGGTCATGCAGATATGATTTCTACTAAAACTAAATGACTCAGAATATATGACCTTGACAACATGAAACTGGATTGAGCTTTTGATAAGCACTGATTTACAGTGTGATGTCAGCTTCTTAAAATTGGACACATGCATAGATAGATAGATGGATAGATAGATAGGTAGATAGATAGGAAAACAAAGCAGCCCCTGGCTTTCTTGGACCTTATGTTTTAATGGGGAAAGCAAACACATAAATAGCTACTGGAAAGAGGTGGGAGGGCAAAGAGAAAAAGTGTATCTAAATTTCATTATGGTAAACAGACTACAGAAATTGGTATGGTGACCTGGTCCTCAACTAGTTAAGGTTGTAGGTTCACCTATCAAAGGTTTATGGGACCATCATGGACTGATGCAGAGTGAAGTAAGCAGAACCAGGAAAACATTACACACAGTAACAGCAACATTGTGCAACAATCAGATATGATAGACTTTGCTACTATCAGTAATACAATGATCCAGTACAATTCTGAGGTACTTATGCCTAAGAATTCTATCAGCCTCCAGAATAAGAACTATTGGAATCAGAATGAAGATGCAAACATACAATTTTTCAATTGCTTATTCAGGTTTATGTTTTTGGAATTTTGTTTATATATGATTACTAACAAAAATGAACAATATGGAAATATGTTTTGCGTGATAATACATGGATAACCTAGATTGGGCCACCTGCCACCAAAAAAAAATGGGAAGGAGAGGGAACGAATGCAGGGAAATAAGTTCAATCATATGAAATGTGTTATTACATGTAATTGGTAAAAAAATACGTTTTATAATTAAATAAAATAAAAGCTTTATGGGACCCAGGAGAGGACTCCATTAATTGGAGAAGGTTAGAGATCAAAACTGTCAGAGGCTATAGAAAAAAAATATTAACCATTACTATGAAAAAGGGAAAAAATGTGGTCAAGGTCAAGACAACATAAAGATGAGTATAATAGATTGAAATAGGGTAATTTTTTACTTATGAAACTTTCTTTTATTCACTACTATATTAAAATCATTGTCAGAAGAACTTCAGGTAAATCTGCAACATTTGGGCATTTACCTCAGACTGTAAAATATCCACTACAAAACTGTTCTGGGAATTTTACTTTAATGGGTCGTGGAAGTCTTTTTCCATTTTAAGAGAATGATGAACTCTGATAAAGGTATCCAAGTTCTCTCAATAGCATCAATGAAAGCATCAGAGAGCATAAAAACAAGGTAGCTTTTTTTTTCTTGGAATATTGGAATTAAGCTAGGATCTGCTACAGCTGGTCAAAAAATGTTCATGACAACTTTCTGCTGTACTTCATGATCCAAATTAATCTTAAATCCAGTACAAAGAAAACTATCTACTCAGTAAAGGTAATAAATTATGGAAGCCAGAAGTTCTAAAATTTTTCTTCAAATTTAAACCTAAGGATATGAGCTCATAGAGAAGAACTCTGGTATTCCACTATAAGCATAAATAAGAGCCACAATATTTTTCAGTGTCTTGATGGACTAATCCCTCAAACCATAATGAAGAACTAAAAAAACAGACAATTCCAGCCACTTTTGTAAAAACTATATTTTGCCCTAGAATAAGAGACCCTGCAGTTTTATCTAAAAAGACTTCTTTCAAAATTGTAAAAGTTTATTTGGTCATTTTCCTTTTCGTCCTGCCTTTGAACAGGGAATGTTTTCTTATTCCAATAACAAATCCTGCCAATTGCATTCCAAGTACTCCCCTTTTTGCCCTTGGATGATCTCCCTTTTTCTCCACCCCTTCCTCTCCTATGAAATGCTTTATTTATCTATCCCAAGTTGCTCCTGAATGTTTTTGATTGGCTATATGCTATAAGCTGTCCTGAAAGGTTATAAAAGCCAAGTCTTACTTTAGGAAGCTAAAGCTGCTTTTCAGAAAGAATAGTAGTATTACTTAACGTGCTAATAAATTTCTTTGCTTTCATTTTGGCCACTTATCTTTTGACCCACAGTCACAGAACCCCCAGAGACAGGTAGGTACACATCTCCCAAAAGGTTTCATTCCTCTTAGTTCAGAATATTTCCTGACACAACTCATAACCTCATAAATCCATGGGATCTATGGTTGGAAGGGATTGCAGAGAGTGTCTTGCCAACTTCATCATTTTGCAGACAAGGAAAATGAAACCCTCATGGGTTAAATATCTTTTAAGAAGTATTCTGAATTTGACTTGTAAGTGGGAGAGGGAGATTTAAAATGGGGAAAGAAGAAAAAGAAACAGAAAAGAATAAGTCTATTGTAATTATAAGTTGCTCTTTATAAAATTAAAAATTGGGCAATTATTGAAATCATCTCTAGCCTCCCTATTTGTATTTTCTTCTTTGTCAAGTAGAATTTCTTTCCTACCCAGCACACAAAGAAACTTTACACTGCTTCCTTTCAGGGGGGAAAAAGTACCCATGGCATGACATTTAATCACCTAATTTATGCTGAAGTGTAAATGACTGATAAAACTTCATACATTACTTCTCCCCAGGATATTCTCATTTTATAGGAAACAAAGGAATGGCTCACATAGCTTAGCACTTTTGATATAGCATTTTTTTGTAAGGAGACATTTTGGAAAGAGGAGAACTTATCCAGTGCTCCTGAAATATTACTGTACATTAATTTAAAGATGGTTATTTTATTTTAAAGAGATGTCAGAGTAATCTAAATCAATCCCTTTGTTTTTACAAACAAGAAAATATTTTTTTAAATAAATAAGGCCTAGTCAAGTTATATAACTTACTAAAAATGACAGAATTCCAGCTTTAATTGTAATATTATATGGATGTGCATATGTACACATCACATATGCAAAGCTATATATATATATATAGAATGAAAGTATATATTATAACATCTGTATAGTGTGCATGTTTGTACATATATACATGTATACATAGAGAGAGAGGGAGAGAAGACTAATCAAAATCCCTTCTTTTCCTTTTTTTTTTGTAACTTGTCTAGAATCACAGAGGTAGCCAGCCTTAAGAGGCAGGATCTGAGCTTATATCCTCTGACTTCAGAGCCATACACACTTATAAACACAGAATACATAGGTATTGGTTAAATATATATCTATATAGTCCCCTGCATATGGTAAAAGGCTTTTGTGGTACTATCTATGAGACAGGTGTCAATCCTATTTTCCAATACCAATGTGAAAAAGGAAATTGACATTATTTATAATTTTTGATCCCTAAAATTGAAATATTAATGATTTTACTTAAAATATGTGTTAAATCCATCATTTCATCTTTAGAATAAAAGTGTTCAAATCAGTATGTTTTAAAAGGTCATTTTGTGTTTTATATCTGTCATACATATGTAGAACATGTTCTCGGGTTTACACTTGCCCTTTAACTCCCAGTACAGGAAGTCTGCTGCTAGGAACGACTTGTAAAATTTTTATGATGTCTAAATCATGTGCAAGATTTCTTATTCACAAAGGGTGAGCTATAAAATTTGCATATGGTATCCACAACGTAGGACAAAATCCCTGATTTTTTTTTTCCTTGGGGTTGGGGAGATGCACTTAAATCTTGATAATGTAGATACTTTATCACCCAGTCACTGGTCATATTCCAAAGTCAACTTCTCTTGGGTACCACAGAATAAATAACTAGTTTCTCAGTTGCTAAGTGTCCAAATTAGATACATATTATATCAACACTCAGGAGACCAACTGTTTTCCATGTGTCTTAGGCAGACCCGGTAGTTAATTTTTACTTATAGACCACTTTTCAAATCAAAATGTGAAAGAAAACCTGTTAGCCAATATGTTTTGAGACTCTAGATTTAGTCAAGGAGTGAAATTAAGTGACAAGGTTAAGTATGTAGCTTCAAATAAAGAAACACAGGAATATAGCATAGAAAAAATTCTGGCTAGGATGCTAGCTAATGTTATTTCCTATAAGCGAGTTCATTTTCAGTTGTAACCAAATATCTACTTCCACATGTTCGAAACACACACATGAACTCAAACCTACAGACCACATGCCAATTAACTCTATGAGAAAATGCTATGACAGCAGTATCCAAAGATATTATCATATTGGAACAAGCGGTGATGCTTCAAAGCCATCCTCATCCCATACCCATGAGAATATAAGTTTCTTGTGAATTGGTATCATTTCAATCTTTGTATTTATATCCTCCATGACTAGTACAATTCATAATCTAGAGTTGGTGCTGTGTAATTAGAATTTTGTATCCCAGGACTCTGTTTCCCAGAGTACCACTTTTGTCCTCATCTTACATCCTTACATTTTGGAGATAAAGTTTCTGTTACCCCGCCCCCTCTTTGCTCTTCTTGGTAACAGAATTGGGAAAAATTTCTCTTTAATCAGGCATTTTTACCTTTGTCATTTTATTTCCTCAACTTCAAGTGATTTATATTATATTATAAAATATAATAGTTGGAGTTATTGGATATTAATTTTAATCCTACAGTGCTAAATGCTTGTTGGAGGATTCCAAAATGATTGATAAATTGGAAAAATTACTTTAAATAAACTGTAAAATAATTATGTAGAAAAGGAAAGATTAAAATGTGACTGAGGTGATGTCTTAAGCCCTCAAAATTATAGATAACGTTGTTGTTACTCTTTTCCCCCAATAATGACAATAATAATACAATAATGTATGTTCACAGAGCACATCAAAGATTTAAATTGTTTGACATGCATTATTTCATTTGAGCCTCCCAATGAAAAAAGTATTTTTCAAAGTTAAACTTAGTTCTTCCATATTTTAGTCTTAGTGCTGTATTTACTATGCCATCTAGCTGTCCCAGCTATGTCTATACCCGTCCCCTACTCCTCAGATCCTGGGACTCCATGTCCTGGCAAACTCCCAATAATTTTATGTCCTTTTCTTCCTTTAGAATGTAAGCTCCTCAAGGGTCAGAACTATCTTGGTTGCTTGCATTTTTTTCAAAGTACTTTCATAAATGATTTGTCAATAAATCTCTCTAATGAATTAAAAAGGCAAAACCCCATTTACAAAAGGACCTATTAGAGAAACAAGATAAAGTTGAAGACCTGAATTCAAATCTGGCCCCAGATACTTAATTGTTTTCTGTATCCAAACCTCTGTTTATGTCAGTTTTCTCAGTTCTATATGAGGTATAATAGTGTTTAAGTCACAAGGTTAGTGTAAGAATTAAATGAGATAATATTTCAAAAAAGTTAATACAGTACTTGGCACCTAGTAAGCCCTTGAATAAATGCTAATTTCCTTGCTTATTTTATTCTTTTCTTCCTTTCCACCAACCCCTCTATCCAATAAAGTAAATATGTGTAAATATAGCTCCAAAGCATGACAGCATTACTAAAATTTGTGGGGAGTAGAGGTAGCATCCTGTAAAAATAAGAGACTCTGCAAAAGTCATGCAAGTTTAGATTATGCATTAGGGCATAACTAATGTAACAAACAGTAAAGTGACAGATTCCAGGATGGTATAATGGAATCAATGTTTGATTTGGATTCAGGGAAATGGGTTCCAAACATAATTCTATTCATGTGGACCTCTATAAGCTTGGGCAAATCACTTCAATTTTCAAATTCTATAATACTCATCTGCAATATGACCAAATGGCTTTTTATATAATTTCTAGCTTTTAATCTAGGTTCCAATGGATGAAAGAATAGAAGACAAAAACAAAGATCTGCAGTGCCTAGAATTATGTGGCATCAAGAGTTTTATAAATATTATCTCATCTGATGTTACAATAACTCTGAAAGTTGTACTATATTATCTCCTTCTGGGAGTTGAGAAAACCGAGGCAGAGAAAGTCTAAGTGATTTGCACAGGGTCACATAGCTACTAGATATTTGAGGTCAGATATAACCTCAGATCTTTCTGATTCCAGGCTGAGCAACATATCCCTGGTACTACCTATCTGCCTCAAGGATAAAATGTAAAAGGATAGAAATGGAATAATTATATGTTGAGTCCACCCATGAATGTTGTTTCACACATTTGTATATACTAACATGGACCCAAGAGACATGGGGGTCAAGGTCAGATGTATCTTAGCTTTACTTAGACAGGTGGATAGTGAAAACTGTTTTCTTGAGGGTATCACTGAAAAAAAAAGAGGAACTAAGGACATATTAGCGGGTGCATGCTATTTTCTCCAAGTTAAGGGGATTTGACCTGCTCTGAAAGGTAGGAGAGAATGGTCACCTTGCTTACTTCATTGACAATATTTTTCTCCATGGGGCTAGGGCCATAAATGAGATTTTCATTTCCCCCCAAAAAACCAGGCCTTCATGGAGTTTAGAAAAAAAGAGTTAATAGAAAGTAAAAATTTGTCAATTTATAACCAACTCCCTAGATAGACGAGAGGAAAAATACAAAGATTACTATGTCTAGATATATATTTTCATGGCTAATTAACTGGTTATTTGTAAAATTGAAATAATAATGTAAAGTGACTAACTCAGTACCTAGCACATAGTAAAGACTTAAATATTTACTACCTTCCCTTTGTTTAACCTCACAAATTATTCTCTTACACATTAAGTTATCATCTAGTCATCATTCCTAAGAGAGAACTAAAGATGAATGGTCTTGAGAAGAAAAGGGACAAGGGGTACATAGATAATTGTGTTTAGGGACTTGAAAGTCTATCACAGGAAGAAAAAATAGACTTGTTTTGTTTGATCCTAGAGATTTAGAATAGGAAAAATACATAAAAGTTGAAGAAATGTAAATTCAGTTTTTGCATCATTAAAAACAACAACAACAATCTGGACAATTAGTGTTATACAAAATGTGGGACAAAATGCCTTGGGAGAAGTTTTGTTACTTCTTGATAGAAGACTTCAGCGAAAGAGTAGGTGATAACTGACCAAGTGTGTCATAGTGGGGATTCATTGGGGTGTATGGTTTGGACTAGTTAACCACTAAAGTTCCTCCCATCTCAGAAGTTCTATGACTTTTAGCTGATCAAATTAAATGACTAGACTTAGAAGTTTGGGAACTAATTCTTGGTACAAAGTGACTATAGAAAAGAACAGCAGTTATGCCTAATTTCATCAATGAAACAGATACTAGAAAATCTAACAGAGATATCATGAAGAAATTTAAACTTATCCTTTTCTTTTTTTTTAAATTTTTGAATTCCTTAAGGATAATATGAGTATAATGGTGTTATGAACTGTTACCTTGATTTCTTTTCAAAATGTTGGCATCATAATAAAAAAGAGAATTAAAATATGTACTTTTGTCAATAACACCTATTTGACACAGTCTGGAAAGTTATATACATATGTATATAAATGCATAAATATGACTTTATATGTATAAATATACACATATAGACCACTGAGTTTTGTGTACGGCCCTATTACATTGAGTTTAAAACAAATTCTAAATTACATGACCATATTGCAGTCATTTTTTGTAAAGAATCTTTTATTTCATTGGAAACATTCTTAGTTCATGACTTAACCAAAACAAATTAATCACAGCAAGAGGTAGAAACTGAGTTTTATGGGATTGTCAATACCAAGAGTTCATTGCTAATGGTGCATTTGTGGCCATCTTGTTTGCTTCTTCATAAACTCCTGCTCATTGCACACTTGTTTCTCTGAAATGATCCATCAGCTAAGAAGTTAAAAATAGTGTTTTGCTTGAGTATGGTTGGTGATGTATTCCTCAGGTGGAAGTCAAAATTAGAAATGTTTTCTCAGACTTGGGAAGGGCTGGTTTTAAGAAGTGCTTTTGCACATCCCGAATGGGTTCTGTTTCCTCTTCTCAGCAGAAAATGCTATAAATTCCTGTTACTGAAGATTGATTTATTAAAGTAGCCATAGATCATCCAGGGTTGAATCAGCAAAGTGCAAGGCCGGATATTTGTTTGGGGTGGGGTGTGGGGTGGTGGGAGGAGGGAGGAACTCTGATCATCTACATTTAATTTGTTGGTACTGAGAGAGAGAGAGAGAGAGAGAGAGAGAGAGAGAGAGAGAGAGAGAGAGAGAGAGAGAGAGAGAGAAATGATGGAAGGGAGGGAAAGAAATGAAAATTTAAAAAAAGGAAAGAAGGAAGAAGGAAAGGAAGGAAGGGACAGAGGAAGGAGGAAGGGAGGGAGGGAAGAAGAAGAGAAAGAAGGAATGAAGAAGAAAGGAAAGAAGGAAGGAAAGAAGAAGAAAGGAAAGAAGTAAGGAAAGAAGAAGAAAGGAAAGAAGGAAGGAAGGAAGGAAGGAATAAAGGGAGAAAGAGAAGGAAGGAAGGGAGGGAGGGAATGAGAGAAGAAGTGAAGAATCATTGATAAAAATTGCAATATAGAGAAGAAAGCAAAGGATTTCATTCATAAGGAAATTCAATAAAAGAGGGAAAACATTTAATATATTGTTAAATATAAAGAATACTTTCAAAACAAATTATATAAGTCTTATACATGAGCTTCCATTTTTTCTTTGTATACAAAACTGTTTTTGTTCTAATGTTGATGTTGATTAAGTTCTTAATAAATATTTTAAGTGGACTTGAGTAGGTTATTTTCAAGGTTCTTTTAAGTCAAAATATTTCCTTATGATTCACTAAAGCACAGAAAAGATGATAAACTAGTTAGATAAAAAAGTACCTCTCTATTAATATGTTTTCTTGTGCTCTGAAATAAGCCACAAGAAGTATAAGACATCTATGAAAGCTCTAGGTCACTGAAATTTTCCAAACACTAGAAGTTTTATGTTACAGGGGCCTGAAGCATTAACACTGTAAGATTAGTCACCCTGTCTTCATTCTACTTAAGTACAAGAGTGTTTGATTCACTGGAACCTACCAGCGTAAAAGTTGGCAAACAACACTAAAATAGACCCATTTCATCAGTGCTATAAAATTATATAGAGAATATACTACTTTAAAAAGTGAACAAAACATAAATTTATTTCAGTGTCATGGACTTCAGACAGTTTTGGATTGCATAGAGTTTTTACCACCCACATTGAGACTTTTAATTCAAAACCTCTTTTTAAAACATGAAAGTCAAATTTCAAAACAGAACAAAGCAAAACCACATATTTGCTCATATAAAATCTTTCAATTAGCCCCATATCAAAGACCAGGATACTGTTGTCTCTTATCAGTAGAGATCGCACTTAATATATTTCTTCTAATAGCTATTACTGATACTGTCCATGATGATATCAGACACTAGTCTCTCCACTCTTCATCTTCCTGGGTTGTCCTAGGTAATTCATATGGTCATTACTAGCCAAATCAGATCATTCTTTTACTTTAAAACAGTGAATTCACTGCCCATAGTACTTTAGGTATAATTTTTGAGTCTGTAATATTTCTGTGCTAATATTTCTGTTTGTTTATTTTTTATATATTGAAGGCATGTTGCTCTACCATTAGGGATTTTTCCCCTATTGCCTATGTCTGAGTCCATTACTTGTCTTAAGTTCTACATAGTTCTACCATTCTTTTTTACTAGCTACCTAGGGTTTTACTGTAATTCTAAGACTTTCCTAAGAAGATTTTTGTAATTAAAAAAAAAAAACTAATCAGTTTTCTTTCCTCTGGAGTCTAAGTTTTCCAAATACCTCTTAATTCAAACACCTTCAAATAAAGAACACTCAACAGTCTGACAAAAAATATAGTCCTTATTTCTATGTTAATAATTTAATACATTCACAAAAGAAAAAAGAAAAAATAATGAAAGTGTCAAATTACTGAATCATGTCCACCATATTGTTCAATGTAACCCCTGCAATTTGGTTTGTTCTTCTTTTATCTAATCATCCTGTCATAATAATAAAAATCATAATAGCATTTATATGGCATTACTATATACAAGGCATTAGACTAAGTACTTTAAAACTATTTCATTTGATCCTTACAACAACCTTGGGAGGGGTATTATTATTCTCATTTTCCAGGTGAGAAAACTGAAGCATACAGAAGAAGTTAAGTGATTTGTCTAGAGACATACACTTCCTAAGTGTTTAAGACTGGATTTGAATTCTGGTCTTAGACTCGAGATGCAGCACTCTACCCAGTGAGTCACCTAGCAGTCCCTGTTTCATAATCAGACTTGCAAAGAATTTATGATTTTATAAATATAGAAACTTTAGAAAACTTTCTCAATCAACGGTTTTCAATTATTATCTCTATGATGATACTTCTCATATCTATTTATCCAGTTCTAGTCCCCTTTTACCATCAAACTCACTTTCTAGCTGCCTCTAAAACATCTAAAAAGGGAAAAGGAAAAAATGGAAAAAGTTCCATAAACATCTTAATCTGCCTTACCCAAACAACTTATGGTCTCTCCCCTTAACACCCCACCCCAACTTTTGAACTTCACTATATTTCTCAAAAAAAATTATTATCCTCCTAGTTACCAAAGTATCACAACCTAGGTGTCATCCTTGATTCTTCACTCTCTCACCCCATGTGTCTAATTAGTAGTCAAGTCCTATAGAATCATCTTTTATAATATCTTTCCTATATGCCCTGACACAGCTTCCAATCTGATGTGTGCCATTCTAACATCTTATTTCTGGACTATTGGAAATGCCCTCTGGTTATTCTCTTTGACTCAAGTGTCTTTCCACTCCAGTCCATCCTCTAGTCATCTTTCAAATTAATCCTTCTAAAGCACACATCTACCAATGCCATACTTTAATTCCAGACCAACATCCAGAGACTCCTTTTAACATTTAGGACCAAATAAGTAATCCTCTGATTGTCATTTAAAGATCTACACAACCTGTTCTCTCCCTTTCTTATACTTTACCCTTCATGTACTCTTCAATCCAATCATACTGGATACTTTACCATTCATGCCATATATATTTTACTGGATGTCTCCCAAGCCTAGAAAACTCTCCCTCTTCATTTCTGCTTCTTGTCCTTCCTGACTTCCTGCAGGTCCTGCCTAAAGTCACATCTTTTATAGGAAGCCTTTCCTGATACTCTCTAATACTAATGCCTTTCCTCCAGAAATGAACTCCAATTTATCCTGCAGGGAGTGTCAAAGTCTATCCTGGACCCTTAGAATAGTACCTGACACATGGTAGACATTTAAAAAATATATACTGACTAACTCAGTTGACCAATCTGTATCAGTGAAAGGAGATTCCGCTGAGATAACCTTGAATGTATAAAATTCCAAGTTCAGACTAAAATATATATATTTATATTTTATTTATAATATGTAAAATAATAATATATTATTTTATATTTTATATATTTATGTGTATATACATACACACCAAACATATATATATATATATATATATATATATGCCCATGATTTCTTTGATGTGGGTACTGACTCCAGCAATCCACATCACAATTCATCCATGTTTTCTGAGTTATTTGTTGAATTTTTTTATCTGGTGATCAGTTTTCTACTGGGAAGTTTTCCTTACAATTGAGATAAACTACTATCTAGAGAATAAACACACATTCTTTCCACAGTTGCACAGTAAAATTTGTTTGCTGCATTAGAATCTTCTATGCTTAGGTTCTGTTGACATAGTGTTCAAGAATCCAGCACCATCTTTGATGAGAATGAAGCATCAGAGAAGGAATTCATTAGGCTATATAATTCAGCTATAGAGTGAATTCTTCCAAATTACTCTTTTGGACAAATTGTTGTTGGCTTAATATAATAAAATTTTATTGCATTTAATTTGTAGGCAGAAGTCGTTGAATCTGGCTTTATCCCTTTGACGAGAAGCATCTTTTAGAAGGAGATGCGCAGTAACTTTGAAAACTAATCCTCAGAATTCTTCTCTGAAATCATTTAAGCAGTAAATAAGATTACTATTAAAGTAGAAAACTTTAATTAATTATAGGCATTTTCTTTTTAAGATGTGCCTTTCTTTTAATCTCAAAGAGATGGCAATTGCAAGACTTAATGTTAAACAAAACATATGCTACAAAGTTGAGATTAAAAATGAGAATTCATATTTCATTTCTGGAACTTTACTTAAGTCTTTGTGGTTAAATTAAAACCTGCTAGTGCCTGTGCCCTACTAGTCTGGACTTCAAAAACACAGGATCACCTTCATGCCATAATAAAATATTAGTTTTACTTTCCTATAAACCTAAATTGTATATTGATTTTATATTTCTCATTGTATCGCTTTTCTTATACCATAAAGGTTCTTTGATCAATTTTTCAACCAGTTAGCAATCATTTATGAAGCACCTACTATAAACCAAAGTTTTTGTTGGGTACTGAGAACTAAAAAAGAAGAAATTAAATAATTTCCAGTCACAAAGGATTTATATTCTTTTAGAGGAGATGTGTACATATATATATATAATGCAGAATATATGCAAATCTTTATATATGCATATTTATGAATAAGAAATATTAAATAAACATAAGGTAGTTAAGGAGGGAGGACACTGGTAGTTAAGGCAATACATAAAAATTTCATGTAGAAGGCAATGCATAAGTTTTACTTTTTCCCTGTTCCTTATAACTTTACCTTTTTAAAAATAAAAATGTATTGATTTTTTTTTACATCACCAGAATTTCTTCCAGTATCACTGAACTTAATATTTGTCTAAGACACCATTGACATCAACATATCTCTCAATAACTCAGATTCTTAAAGCTAACTGGAATATGCATGAATTTTTGCATTGGGCTTTATTTTAACTTTTTAGTGATTCAGAGAAAATCCTTAATCATTTAGAAAGCATTTGCTCCTAAATATTGGACCTCTCCAATCCTTGGAATTTGATCCATAAACCTAGAATCCTATCTTAAGAAATATTCTATTCACTTTCATATCTTCTACTTGCCCTACAAATGGCTTAAACTGTTCTTTTTATTATTTTTTAAATTTTCCCAGTTTCAAATTCTTTTCAATTTTAGCTTTTCTGAGACTATTCTTAAACAATGCTATCCTATTTAATTCTTTCCATAACAAATAACTATCTTCTTAAACACCAAAGTTGGTCAATGATTTCCTTAAGTATTCCTATTGATCACCTTATATAGCTTTCCCTTTTTTCCCCTAATTAGTTCTCTCAAAAGAACTTTATTCATGAAACAATATTATTTCTATTTTAAAATCCTCTTGGAATCATATTATTTGAGTTATCTTTTCTATGATTTTTTTAAAAATATGCTCTCCCCTAATATAGACTCTATGCTAGACATTATCTAGATTCCCTCTACTTTTCTATCATGAACTTAAAAAATCAAATATTAATTTTTATCTCCACTGTCCCGTAGTTTTAAACTCCAAACAAATATCCTTCTAATTGGTCAGAATCAAGTACATAATAGCAGTCATTTCTATTCACCATTCTATCTTTGGGGAAATGAAGTTACTTTTGAGGACATTTAAGACTCCATCAACACTTTTTGACAGAAGACTTTAGAAATGATTCTGAGGTTTGAAATCCTCTATCACAACTATATTGTACTTCACTGTAAAACATTTATTTTTCCTTAATTCATCATATATTTCTCCTTTCACCCAGGTGGCTATTAGTATATTCCTACCATAATAATTCTTCTGGTTCTCCTTTTGCTAATCTTTGATTAAATGTTTTCCTCCATGCTTACCTGCTCTGATTTCTGAATTTCCTAAAATAAACATATGGTCTTAATATTACAGCTCTACCGTAACATTCCTTATATCTAATCTGTTCTTTTGAAATAAGGAAGTACTTCCATTGCCATATTCCAGTAATGAAAGCCATTTTTCCATGAGGCACCTATGTTTCTATGACATCTATTACATACCATTTACCTTCCTGCTTAAAAGCTCTCTAATTTTCATTGTGTTCTTTATCTACCCATCTATGCATTTCCACCAACAAATTAGTCACAAGCATTTATTGAGTACTTATGAGCCCAAAACTATATTAGTTAGTAAAGGTATAAAGCCAAAAAAAAGTTCCTACTCTACAGGAGCTTAAACATTTTGGGGGAAATGACATATGCATATGTAAGTAAGAGTCATCTAAGATTATCTGCATTATTACTGTCCCTTTTATTGGATATACCCTCTTGTAAATTACTGTCCTTTCCTCTACTATTCTTCATTTTGTGTTCTACCTCCTGTGTAAGTTGATCCTAGTTGATCTTTGAAGGCATTTTCTCCCTCACTTTCTTTCTGTTTTGAATTAACAGCATTTTATTGTTAACCAAATAAAACGCTTATAGCATGTTTTTATAATGAATGATCATTATGGATAAAAGGAAATGAATAGCATACTGTGATCGCCCTGAGTCCACACTAAATTGTTAATTAAAATCTCTTACAGAATTGATTCTTTTGTTTCAATTTCAGCAAGGTACATTCCCCTTTTCTGGTCTATAATAAATGAGTCACGTTTTGCTCTTGGGACACTATCATATTTATTCTTATATCACTAAAAATTTGTGGAAGAAAAATCAATTTTAAAAGTTTCTTCACCACAGCACTTCCCTATGTGTTTACATTGAAACATCAATCGCATTGGCAAAAAGAAATATTATTTATGTAAGAACATCCATGTCTTTGCAAATAGATAGTTAAGGAACACCTGGATGTTATCATTGACTCAAGAATGTAGTCATCACTCTTTTCTAACTATCTCTATTGTTATCCCCTAGTTCCACCCCAAGGTTCAGTTTTTTTTCCTCCAAAGCTTTCAACACCCTCTCACTCTATGACACCTCAAAATCCATAGATATATTTGAGCAGTGAATTGTAACTCTATTTGCCTTGTCCTTCTTTCTTCAAACAGAATTGTGGTATAACCACTCACATCCACTTCTGGGTCCAGGTAAACTAGGATTCTTGCTATATAATTTTCAAGGGGCCCCAGATTCAGCCTTGGGTGATCCTAGTGATCAAAGTGGAAAGTCAGGTACTTTCTCATTATTTTTGGACCTTTATGTCCTCACCAGGAGCCCTTTTTAAAATCACTTACAGTTTAGTCTTGCCTTTTACCTGATATCTCACTAAAAGTGAATGGAAGGAATTCTACATATAATGTTACTTCCACTTAGCCAGCTATTTATTTTGTACATACAAAAGAAATGACAAGGAAAAGAAAACAATCATAGAGCAATAACCTCTAACTACTATTGTATTTGCTTCAAATGGCAAAACAAAATAAACTATTTTGTGAACTGCTGACACAGTATTCTCCTTCACATAGGCTCTTCACTCACAATCACTTATCTCCTTGTCTTCTGGAACATCTGGCCAGGGGATTGGGATCATCTTTCTGCCATGGGGCATCTTCTCTAAGAATCACTATTGGGATGCAAGGGAACATCTTTCTAAAGTCCAGAACTCCCCAGGTACTCACTCTTGAAAAAGACTATGTTTCTTGATTGCTATTTGAGAGAAATACAAAGTATAAAAAGCAGCTAGGGCATTAGCTTATGTTACAAGATCATGTGGATAAACCCCTACTCTAGAGGTTATGAACAAACCATTTCTGCCAGGGTGAGAGAAGTCCCAGAACACACACACACACACAAATACACACACACACAAACACACACACACACATACACACACACAGAGCATGCTATACAAACAGAAGTCAGGGGAGAGAGTTTCAGAAAGAAATGTCCCAAAATATAAAATTGTATAACAAAACAGTGCATATTCCATCTCAACAGTCATAGGAGGAGGGAGTCCAAAGGGATACCCAGGATTTTATGTGTCATTCTCAAGCACCTGGTCTTGAAGCATTGTGTCAGAACCCACCAGAAGGGCCCCAAGGTCCTAAAGATTAAGGAGAGAGAGCTCTATTTACCCCCATCACAAATGAATCATAGGAGAAAAAAGGAATCATAGATTTATAGCTATCATTAGAAATTATTCTAATGTTCTCTTTTTATAGATGAGAAATTATGGTTGAAAAGTTAAATAATTTGCCTAAGATCACAAAGGGTCTAAGTGGAAGAATTAGGTTCAAAAGTACTTGGACTCTAAACCTAAAATTTGAAAAGAAATCCTAAACTTGACCTTTCATAAGAAATTACTCAAAGCAGCACTAACTATGATGAATTAGATGATCTAGTTTCCAGGATCAACCTTTGCACCGATTGGTCTGAAAATTCAAATGAGTAAAGGGGATAAATTATTTTCACTACACAAATGGAAAGCTCCTAGATGATAGTCAAATATGACTGAACTTTGTTGTATTGCTGATGCTGTTCAGCAAAGTGCATCACAAATGGTTAATGTGCATTAAATATCTGTTGTTGGGTAAATAGTGTTTGCTGAATTTAAGTATCAGAGGAGCACTTACCAATGAGTGTCCAGTCCGTAGAGCAAGCTTAGATTTACTCAACCAAAAGGTTAAACAGAATATGAAAAATATTCATTGTCTGATTCCAAACTAGCATATGGAACTCTGGGAAGCCATTTCCTTCATGAATAATTAACAGTTTGCTATGGTAAAATGTTGAAAAGCTTTCTAAATTTCCATCTGTCAGGAAAAAATGGTTCAGGAGGTCCTGAACTAGGATTGAGTTTGCATACAAATGGGATTGTGCTAATATATCTTTTCTTTCCTTGCAGAAAGTGAAGCAGAAATCTTGGGAACTACTATGTTGGGGAGTATGACCAAGCTGAATTCCCTTATGTAGCCTGTACAGTTGTTTTGTGTTCAGGAGCACACATCTCTGTTTCCTCTCTAGAGACTGGAAGACTGCAGGAGTTACTGGAGGACTCACCAGCAACTTGATTGGGTTTCAGAGTCCAATAGTCAGTATCAGTGGTTGATGGGAGAGGAAGATGTGCAGATGAAGTAAAAACACTGTCAGGCAAGGACTACAATGACTTCAAGGACTTTCTCAACTGAGAGAGAGTACCAGAAGGTAATATCAATTTTTAAAATTGATATAGTGCATGCTCAACCCCAACAATCATGGACGGAGGGAATCTAAGGTTATATCCAGAATTTTATATGTCATCCATAAGCACCTGATAACTGCAGCAATGAGCCCATAAGAAGGGACACAAGGTCCCCAATTGACTATAAACTCCAGAAAAGCACCAGTCCTTAGATGGACACAGAGATCTACACCAAATAGGAACCTTATAGGTACTATATAAAAGAAGGAAACATTTCCAGACCCAGAAGTTGGGAGACATCATTTAGACACACCTGTCCTTTCTACAGGTACCTTACTACCATTGTTCTTTAGGTACTCATCCACTGTCCTCAGGAATCCAGCATGTACAATGAATGAACCCTGGATTGGGAAAATGATTTAGAGTTGCTCAGAAACTACCCTTTCCTAGAAGCTACTTGAGCTCTACAGATTTTCTGATAATAGGGATCAGTTAGGGCTTGTAACTGTAGTGTAACCCAAGGGACCTTCAGGAAGAGTATTAGTCACCTTTCTTCTGAGAACCCAACCTACCAGCTCAAATGGAATTTGGAAAAGTGAGTCCAGGGGAAATGCTACATAAGACTCTCTCACAGATTCATTATTAACTCCTCTTTGTCTCAGCCCATCACATTCCCATTTTATCCAGTCAAAAAAGGAAGAATGTTTAGAATATGAATGAGAAATGACACTTTATTTACCCCAAAATTTTAATACTTCTTTCAAGTGCCTTGTTTATATTTTGCTGACTCACCAGGCAGAATGGGCCAAATGTTATATAAAAGTGTTTTAAGTGTTGATTGTAAAAACAGACTGGTATATGGATAATGGCTCATGGTATTCAATAGTTGTGTTGCTATTTACTTAAAGATTGCTGCCAGCTGTAGAAGTTTAAAAGACAGAGTTGTGATTCTGAACAATAATGGAGGAGTCATCTATCTTTTTTACACAGACTCTGTTTATTAACATTCATAGCTAGTAAAGAGCCAAACCACTGACTTTTCCCTCACATGAATAAATCCTTAGCCCTCAGATGGAATAGGTTTTTTATGGATGAGTTCATCAATCATTGTTTATATCCAATTTCATATACTGACTGTTTTACAGAAGGAATACAATCATACTTCTTCAATACATACCTCTTTATAAGATTGCTAAAAACTGATGCATTAAATAAATAATTAACAAAATGACTATTTTAGTCATAGTCCTAAATTAATAGGCAAAAACTGAGTAAAATCAATTATTTGTGAATGTCATATCATATTTTTCCTTGTTTAAAATATCAAATATTAATTTTAACAAAGCTTTGATATAAACAAATGTTATGATGTAGAAGCTTTTAAGTACTGCATAATCCTGACTATAGCTCCACTATATTTAAATTGTTTCCTTTTGGTTGCTTGCAGTACTTTTTCCTTGAATTAGGAGTCCTGGAATTTGGGTATAATTCTACTTGGATATTTTATTTTTGTAATCACTTTCACAAAGATCAATTTTTTCCTCTAGTTTGAGGATATTCGGGCAGTTTTCTGTGATGATTTCTTATAATATGATGTCCAGGTTCTTATTCTGATCTTGGCTATCAAGTAATCTGAGGATTCTTAGATTCTCTCTCATGCATCTGTTTTCAGGGGCAGTCATTTTTCCAGTGAGATATTCTAGATTTCCTTCAACTTTTTTTTTCATTTTTTGATGTTTTCTTATTGTTTCCTGATGTCTTATGGTTTCATTAGCTTCTATTTGTCAAATTCTAATTTTATGGAATTATTTTCTTTTTTTTGTTTAGTTTTGTTTTCCTTTTCCATTTAGCCAATCTTACTTTTTAAAGAGCTGGTATTTTCAATGTTTTGGTGGATTTTTTGGCCTCCCTTTCAATTTACTTTATTCTATTCCTTAGGGAATCATTTTCTTCTATGTATTTTTGTACCCCTCTTTCCTTTTGGCCTATTCTAATTTTTAGAGAATTTTTTTTTCAGTGAATTCTCTCCCCCATAGCTGTTGAGTTTTTGACAATTCACTTACTAAGTTTTTTTTATTTCTTTTCAAGTTCTTCCAGGATTTTTTTTTTTTGAGACCTGATATGCTTTCGCACTTTCATTTGGGGCTTCACATTTTTCATTCATGGCATTGATGTCCTAGTCTGAATTCATAATTTTGGTCTTCCCTGTCACTAAAGTTGCTTTCTAAGGTCAGTAGTTTTTTTTTTGTTTGTTTGTCTTTTGTTCATTTTTCTAGCCCTGCCAAACCTTATTTATCTGTTATAGCACTTCTCTGTTCCTGGGGCAAAGGGTACACTGTTCAGGTTTGCAAAGCAATCTTCTTCTGGTACTTGGAATGGGCCTGGCTGACTTTGTTTCTCATGGAGTGCCTATCAAGGAGGTGGCTCTGCTAGATTGCTCTAGTGAGGTTTTCAGCAGTTTTGTCTCTCTCCATTGGAGAATTGGAATAGTTGAGAAATGAAAGACACAATTAGATTGAATCATCTTTAAGGTCCCTTCTAGCTCTAAATTTCTCTATTTCTATTAATCATAAGAATATATCTATGATATTTTGTATTTGGAGCCTTCCAAATATATTTATAACTAAAAATAAATTCAAAAGATATTAACATTCAGAGGAAATTAATTGGGTATAATCATTATATGATACAGCTCAAAGAATATTATTTAGTGGCTATATAATATGAGATAGTCTGGTATAATTGATAGAACATTGGGGTAGGAGCCATAAACCTTGGATTATAATTGAGTCTCTGCCAACAATTGGACATGTGACTTCTAAGTATGAACATCTTTGGATCTCAGCTTCTTCATTTGTGAAATATGAAGATTAGCCTAGGACAAAATGAATATCATAAGATCTCTTCAGACACTAAATGTTCATGTTTACATAACATTTTTCATAAGAATACAATCTAAAACATTTATTCTGTTCCTAATATATATTAAGCATTCTTTTTAATTATATAGTCTATCACCTATCTCCAGTGAACTACTTAATATCATTTAGTCTTAGTTTCTAGTATATATACTTTTTTGCCTAACCTGAGTTAGATAAATTTTGTGAATTTATTTGAACTCTTCAAGGCCACATTTGGTCAGGAGAAAGAGAAATTTGTGTGATTCAATTTAGCAATTAAAATAACCCTTTAAAATTTATTTTTAAGAGCATTCATCATCTCTCCCTCCCATTGCCAAATACACCTTGCATTGAATAATAATTTAAAAAGAAAACCCTCATAGCATGCATATTCTAGAAAAAGAAATTCTCATATTGACCATGTCCAAAAATATATGCTTGAGTCTGGAATTTAACTTTATTCTCTTTATAGCAAGAGGTAGGTGGCATGTATCATTTCCAGTCCTCTGAACTTTAATTATTAATTTGATAACAGTATTTCAAGATTGTTTTTCCTTATAAATTACTTCCATTGAATAATTATTGCCTCTATTTAACTCACTTTACTCTAAATCATGAATAAAGAATCTATTATGTACTGAGGACTGCAGTCACCAATATGTGAGTCTCAGTTTATTTAAAATGCAGACTTATTTCTCACAGAGTATACTGATAACATAGAAGTTTGGGGAACATATATATGTAACTATAATATATAATAACGAGTGATGTGAATTAAAGAGATGTAGAAGTGCCATATAGAGTCTGATTAAAAAAATATAGGTTTTTTGAAGATTCTGGTCTTAATTAGTCTTAGTATCTTAGTATTCTGGTCTTAGAATTAATCATATAGTATATGAAATTAAAAAGTAGATGATAGGAAAGAAAGTTATTTCAGATTTTGAGAACAGGGTTAGCATAGGAATAGAATTAGGAAAGCACAAGGCATTTACTGTTTCCCTTAAAGGGGACAATAAGTAGTTATTTACCTGGAATGTATAGTATATAGGGTAGAATGTTGAGATGAGACTGGAGAGGCTAGAGGGAAAGAGAGTGATAATTAAAATTGGTTTTGTATGCCAGACAAATAAATTTGAAGTTTACTAGGTAAATAATAGATAAAAGGACGATATTTTTATTTTACTTTTTATCAGGGCTTTGACGTGACTAGAGCTATAACAAAGATAAAACTAGTACAAGTGTGAAAGGAGAGATTTCATAGGGCAGAAAGTAGAGACATGAAAATCTTTTTGGATACTTGAAATAATAAAAGTGAAGGATGATGAGATCTTACACCAACTGATGGCAGTGAGACTAAATAAAAGATGAGTGCAAGAGATATTACAGATTAACAGGACTTGATATTCTATTATTTATGATATTTGAGAAGAAAGAACCAAATCTAATAAAATTCAAGTGTAAAAGAGATACATGCAAGGTCTTATGCTTTAGTGTTTTGTTTTTGTTTTTGTTTTTTAATAAATTAATGGCACAACAGCAAAATAGGGGATTCCTTGCTGAAATTAGTTTTATGGAAAGGAAATTAGTCAGTCAATATATATATTTATTAATGATCTGCTGTGTTTCATTGCATCAAGCATTGAGGATATAGAATGTTTTAAAAAGTAGAAGAAAAAGGAAATATAGTCTTGCCCCTCAAGGAGCTTATAATCTAGAAGGGAAAGACAACACATAAGAAGTTAAAAGTGGTTCATAGGAGGCTGCTGGGGAAGATGTTACAAACCTGGAACATGATGATCTAGTCTAAAGAATGTCGCTAGTGGGAAATGAAAGTCTAGATAGCCTGGGAAACTTCTATAAAATAAGATTTTGGGAAGAGTTCTTCGCTCTGCCCTTCCACCCTCCAATCAGAAGGGTAGAGAGTCCTGAGGATACTGATGAAAGCTAAGTTCCAAAACTGATGTCATTTTGAAGAATGAAGAGTTTCTTGGTAATCAGGTTTCCTGGGATCATGATGGAATCCAGTAATGGTGTATAGTTAGAAGGAAATGGTAAGATCTGATTTGCTTAACTTGCTGTCAAAGGAAAGAACTAGCAACAATGAGGTTCTCACATATTGTCTACCTCATTCATTCAAGGATATTTATTAGGGACCTACTGTGTGCAGATCATTACAAGTCTAAAAATATGTGATAAGGCATGATCCCTATCTGTGGAGCTAATCATTTAGTGGGAGGGTATGACTCATATGCAAATAGCTTTATTGCCAATTCCAATGTAAAGTGCCAGATGTCTGGAATGATGCTATCTTTCCTCTTCATATCTCTAGTGCTTTTCACATTGCATCAATGAACCAAAAAGCATTTGCTAAGAGTTTCCCATATGCCTGGTATTCTTTTTTTTTTTAAACCCTTACCTTCCTGAAGTCAATACTGTGTATTGGCTCCAAGGCAGAAGAGTGGTAAGGGCTAGGCAATGGGGGTCAAGTGACTTGGCCAGGGTCACACAGCTGGGAAGTGTCTGAGGTCAGATTTGAACCTAGGACCTCCTGTCTCTAGGCCTGGGTCTCAATCCACTGAGCTACCCAACTGCCCCCATGCCTGGTATTCTTATTATAAGCTTTGGATGTCAAGAAAGAAAGCAATAACCCCTTCCTTCTGAATAGGGAGATATCCTGGATACAAACACACATAAATGCATACACAGAAATTTTAAGTAGATCTGTGCAGAAAGTATGGACAGATTTTAGAATATTTCATAGGAAGATGTCAAAGGATTATAATCAATACCAATTCAAGGAGTATCCTTAAAAAATCAGAGCTTCATTGAAGTATTAAAATATGAAGAGAATTCAATTTGATAAAATGCAATTTAATAAGTATTTATAAAGTATTTTCCATGTGAAAGAAATTGAGACAAAAAACAATTTAGTCCTTCAAGTTTCCATTTATTCAAAAGAGCAAAACACAGAGAGAAAACTCTAAGTGGAGTAAGTGGGAAAATCAATCAAATCATTCCATCCCATTCAAAGTACATAGTAATACAGTGTCTGACAAGACAGGAGAGATATTTTTTAGAAGGAACTGCCTAGAACATTTTCCAGGTTCATATGTTAGAAATGTCCAACTGCAGCTAACACCATATTTTTATGTAGAAAAAAGAGAGTATAACAAAATTTTTTAGCCAAATGGAGAAGGCTTACTACTATCTGTCATCATATTATTTTGATCAATGCCTTTTCCAGACTTTTACACTTGGTATAAAGTCGATTACTGAAATTGATCAATTGACTAAACATCTTATAACTTAATTTAAGTGGGATGGAGTAACTCAATTGATTTATTTAATCTGATTCACTTATCACACACACAATAGGTACAAAAGAAATACATAATTTTTGTAAGGTAAAAGAAAAAGCCTAAAGCCCTAAAGATAATAATGTATTTTTGTCTAGGAGAGATCCTCAAGCCAAAATGGTAGCTGGTCTAACCCCAAGCTCTATCTCTTTCTGCCTCTGTCTGTCTGTCTTTCTTTCCCTCCCTTTCTTTCTCTCCCTTTCTTTCCTCTTTGTCTCTGCCTTTGTCTCTATCTCTGTTTCTCTCTGTCTCTGTCTCTGTCTCTCTCTCCCCTCCCTCTCTGTCTCTGTCTCTGTCTCTGTCTCTCTTCCCTCCCTCTCTGTCTCTGTCCCTCTGTGTGTCTCTGTGTGTCTCTCTCTCACCTCCCTCTCTGTTTCTATCATTCTCTCTCTCTCTCTCTCTCTCTCTCTCTCTCTCTCTCTCTCTCTCTCTCTCTCACACACACACACACACACACACACACATATTCACACATTCATATACACACATTTCTGGAATGAAATTAGGAGCCTTAAATTGAAGAATGTGCAGATGAGAAATCTGTCCACAATACTTGTACCCTATGGGTTTGATATAAAGTGGCTTCACTCATCCTGTAACTTCAAGGCCACCTTTTAAGAAGATTGCTAGAATGGAGCTGACCTTTAGAGTATTCGCAATCACATCCTTTTCTCTGACCAGCCATGGTAGAGCTGTAATTTATCACTACCATATAGGTTACTATAATAGAGCCCTTTCTAAAGATGCCAGTTCTAAAGGCAAAGGCATATTTTATGAGTTCTACAAACTCAGCCTGTCTTCTCCATCAAAAGGTAAAGGGTTGCAATATTGAAGTAGATGTTATTAAGTAGAGTACTCTCAAGCAAAAGGCATATATACCACACATGACAGAGCCAGCTGTTTCCTTCTGCATTGCTTTAATGTCATCTAGCCATAACTATTATCTCTGAACAGAAAGTTGAATGTGAATAACTGGTAACAGTAATTTCTAGGCCCTTAACAAATATTTATTGATTGATTTTTCTTTAAATTTTGGATAGCACTTCACATATATATTTCATTTCCTTTGAGTCTTACAGTAACACTGATGGTAGTTCTATAGGTATTATTACCACCGATTCACAATTGGGGAAAGTGAGGGTCAGAATGTTTCAGTTAATAAATAGTTATTATCTTTTTAAAAAACATTCTAGACAATCTCTGGTAAAGCTACTGTAATCACAAATTATAAAAGAAAAATTAATATGGCTCAAAAAGTAAGAAACTATAGAAGTGAATGAGGAAGACTTCATAGATGAAGCATTTTAACTCTTTTTTTTTTTTTTGGAAGCTAGGTATGACTTCAAAAAGAGGAGATGGGGATAAGATGGAAGACATTCTATGTCTCTGGAATGTTGAGAAAAAACAGAGGCAGTATTTTTGGTAAAATGAGCAATCCAAGTTGTCTAGATTGTAACCATATGTGAAAGACAAGACTAATATGATAGGTTGGTAAAAAACTGTAGTAGTCTTTGGATACTAGTATAAAGAGCTAATTTAGTACTCTTTTTGCATACAATTAATATTTTGAGTGCTTAACTAATTCTCAGACTAGCCATCTGGCATCCCTCATTTTTACTATAAAATTGATTCATTTCCTTTTATGACTAGTCATGTTACCATTTGAGCAGGACATCTTTTAAAGTCTAGTTCACATGAAAATTTTCATTATCAAAATGTGACAACAATTTTAGTTCCACTTCGTGTCTTTCATTATCCTTAGGTTGTTTTAATTCAGTCCTTCTGAGATCCTGGAGAGCCATGATTCATAGCCATTTAGTATCACTAGGAAAATGCTAGTATTAGAAAGATGGCCTTTTGTGTCACTGTGAAGCTTGGGAAGTCATTTTTCAGAGGAAGAACAGAGGAATAGCATCCTTGACACTTGCTATTTTCTAACCATGTTAGGTTCAGAATCTTAGTGGAATAATATATAGAGAAATCCCAAGTGGGAGGTATGGTGACATAGTAGAATGAGTCATTTCCAAGAAATCCTGGTACCTAGTTTTCCAATCTTCCACCTTCCATTATATTATATAACTTTCATTGTGGTTATGTGACATCTCTGACATCATTGGATTTGTCATTTTGTAAAACAAAGTCATTGACCAATATGGTATCTGAGATTCCTTCTTCCTCAAAAATTCTATTAATTCATAATAGCATGGCAGATGGGAATCACTATTTAAAATATTTCCCTCAATAAAAAAAAAAGATAAATTAGTGTGTCTGGAGTCCAAAACAATTGATTCAACTTTGTGGATCTAGAAAATTAATTCTGTAAGAAATTTTTTTCCCTACAGTATGGAAAATTTATTTTAGTGCTAGATATTTTAAGGAACTATGTCAACACCTATCAATCAATCAAATTGTGAAGCACTCGGTTTTGCAATGAATTTTTAAATTAATTTATTTTTTAAGCAATTACATGTAATAACAAATTTCAACATAAGTTCTGCAGAAGTTATATGATCCAAATGATTGCAATGAAATGTTTAAATGAAGTTTATTTGGTGTATGATCTGAAGTGGAAAATTTTATATTCTTTTCATTTTAATTTTTAATGTACTATTAACTTTAACCTTTATATCTCAGGCATTTAGAGAGAACAAAAGAAATTTTGCAGCATTTCATGCAGAAACCATGGTTGGCCATCTATACAATATTCAGCACCAGCAGCCTTTACTTCTTTGCTGTTTGTCTCAGTTTCCTCATCCATAAAAAGAAGATAATGGGAGCACCTATTTCCCATGTTTGTTGTGGATATCAAATGAGATAATAATTACAATGTTCTTAGCAACATAATTCCTGGAACATAGAAAAGGTTTTTTAATTGTGATGATGATGTTGATGATGATATCAAATAATGATATTTGGAAAAATCAAACAACAAACAATAATACGTGTCTTCCCAAATGTCCATGATCTAACAAACCCTAGCTACCCATAACATACACATCCCCCCACACACAAACACACACACACATTCACACCTATAGTTATATGTATATATGGTGGTGTGTGAGTATATATATTTATAACATTTCTGCATTTGTTTATAAGGTATATACCCTAATACATCAACAAGTTTTGTGAAGGAGCCATGCACAGCTGAGAAGTACACTTTTATATCCTCATTCAATTTTCTCCAAACGTGCAATAAATTCATTTCTCCAATAAATTCTCTAATAGAGTCTCTATAAATCTGCATTCCATTTTTAGTCTTTTGTTTCTGAGTGTATTAACTATTTCTGTTTTAGCCTGTTTGCATATTGAATACCTTGTTTATGTCTAAGCTCTTGATAATTCCTTTACATCACTACTTTTTGCCACATCTTTCTTTGATGTTTGCATTTAATTCTTTGTACTTCTGAACCCCACAGGAAATTCTTGGATTTATTCCATTGTCGTTTCATGATGTCTTGTATATTTTGTTATAATGCATATTTTTCAAATGATTTTGATGCAGTTTATT
Source organism: Monodelphis domestica (assembly GCF_027887165.1). Lineage (NCBI taxonomy): Eukaryota > Metazoa > Chordata > Mammalia > Didelphimorphia > Didelphidae > Monodelphis > Monodelphis domestica. The sequence continues at coordinate 241,357,856 of NC_077227.1, read as the reverse complement.
TTATTATGATTACTTGTTCATTTAAGTAGATTTTTTGATGGTTTGTTCCTTTTTCCTCCTCATTCACTATGCAGCTTTCTTTTCTCCACTGATTTTTGTGGTGTTCTTGCTATAAAAGTAGTTTCTTACTGTCCAATACTGTTGAGTCCCTCTTCTAGATTTTATTGCCTACTACCTTTCAATCAGTCCACCAGTAAAAGATAAAATCTATAGCACTCTGGAAGAATGTAACAGCTAAGAGACATTCCCATTGGTCACTGTAGTTAAGATTATTAACTACTTTTTATTTTATTATTCTTCTTTTCTCCACTCTTCTTTCTTAGAATAATATTTTTTTTAAATTCATAGAGTTTGAAACTCAACAAAAGTACAGTTTAAACTATTCTCAAAAGGGACCATGACGGAAACATGAAGAACAAGCAGTCATCTAGTCTTTGCTTAAAGGCTTCTAAAGAGGAGACCTTTATATCTCTAGTGGCAACCCACTACATCTTATAACATCTTTACACATAATGTTTTTTTCTAGACATCAAACCTAAAATTGCTTCTATAAAACTTCTATCTATAGCTTCAAATTTTGTTCTCTTAGGCCATAGTAAACAAGTCTAATCTCTCTTCCATGTGATAATACTCCAAATAGTTAAAAAAAGAAATCATATCTCTCACTCTAATCTGGTCTAAACATGGCTATTTCCTTCAAAATGCCCACATATGTCATGAATTCTAGGCAGTTCATTATCCAAGTTGTCCTCCTCTCGGTACAGCCCCTGGACTATTAATGTCCTTCTTAAAGTGTGATACTCATAACTCAACCCAATACTCCAGATGAAGAGGCACAAAAGTAGAGCATGATGAAAACATTATCAATTTTTGTATGTTATTCCTCACTTAATGAATCCCTAAATTTTATAAACTTTCTTGGGTATAAGAAGATGCAATTGATTCTGTTTCATTTTAATTGATCCTATTTGCAGTCAATTATTTTGATGTTCTTTGTCTCTGAATTTGGTTGAGAAATTCAGCTGCCTTATCATTATTTAAGTTTAAAAATCCAATAACTTATTACTCTTATATTCTTGCCTCAAGAAAATCTGCTGTACTTGGGGAATACAGGTGGATATCAGGGTGTCTGCTAGTATATTTCTACCACCAAGCTATTCTTCAAGGATGTCTAGTTTGTTATCCAAAGAAGTTTGGTTTACTACATCTAATCTTTCAGCTGGATCCAAATAATGCACTTTTCTTAGTCATAGGAGGGAAGAAGGAGGTTGTTCCTAGCTCCTCATTCGCAATTTCCAACCAATCATATCACCCAATACTCAGCTCTGTCATCAGTTTTATTGATTTCTCATTCAAGTTCTTTTAACTAATTGTAGCTTTTTTTCACCTATGAAGTTCTATTTTTTGTTCTGTATGCCTCAAAATTATAAAAGAGAGGTGTCCCCCTCTTTCAGAGTCAGAGCTTTAATGAGGATACTGAGATCCTAAATGCTGGTAAATTCATGTTTTATTAATAAATTGATTATGCTGGGAACGTTGTGCTTTATTTAATTTTTAAAACCCTTACCTTTTGCCTTAGAATCAATACTATATGTTAGTTCCAAGCCAGAAGACTGGTAAGGGCTAGACAATGGGAATTAAATGACTTGATCAGTATAATACAGTTAGGAAACATTTGAGGTAACATTTGAACCTAGGACCTCCCATCCTTAAACCTGGCTCTCAATCCACTAAGCTAACCAGCTGCCCCCAAACATTGTGCTTTAATTTACCTTAATTTCTATTGTTACAGTTAGCACATCTTATGATGGCAGTTCAGTACAACACTCAGATCTTGTTCAATAAAAAATTCTGCTTATGCATGCATCTTTTATTAGAAAAGTTGATTTTTTAACCTAGTGTAAGTCTTGACAATTATTTCTTTCTAATCTAATCTTTTTCATTTCTTCTACCTTTTTTTCACTACATCTGCTGACTACCTAAGTCTTCCCTTATAATATTAATAATGAGGAGTCTAGTATATATCCAGACCTCTTACTTGGCATTATTCACATGAAAGATGCTAGGGGACTATAATGCAAAAGGTTACCACTTCATTCATTCCAAGAAGAAAGCCTTAGGCCCTCTCTATTCCTTCCCCACATGGAGGCCACAGAACTCCTGAAAAAAGGTCTGTGCCTTGGTCATTGTAATGATTAAAATTAGGGAATATGGGGAAACTGGCTTAAAAAATCATTATCTAGGCTAGATAATTTGAGAAGTTCTCATCCAATCTAGTGGTCTAGTGGTTAAAATTTAGGAATACTGGAGACTGGGGAGACTGAGGCAAGTAGAAATTAGTTTCTCTCTGCAAGGAGTATTATATTTTTTAGAGGTTTATTAAGGATTAAGGATTAAAGAAAATACAGGATAAGAGACACGTGTCCAGGCCATAGAGAGGCCTAGACACAACCTCACCTACATTATCAAAAAAGGCCACGCCTGCCCCAAAACGGAAGTCCAAGAGAGCAAGAGAGCGCCCTCAAAAGCCTTTGAATCAGCTTAAATACCTTCCCGATCTCGGCCCAGGTGAGATTACAAGGCATTCTGGGGAAGTGGAGCAAAGGCTTGTGGGGATTGTAGTCCTGTATTTGAGTCTATTTTTTACATCATTCTGTTTGTTCCTTTCCATTCTAGGTGAAGATAGTGCAGTCTCTGATCCAATCTGGGAGTTCAAATGACAAAGATGTAGGTATCCAAAAAATCTGGTCTGAGTATTGCAACTGGGGAGTCAGGACTAGTATATTTCTACCACCAAGCTATTCTTCAAGGTTATTTAGTTTGCTATCCAAAGAAGTTTGATCTACTGTCAGGGCCCCTGAGGAGCAATGGTCCTATGACTTCAACCACAGCAACTTGAGACTTTAATTTACTGGGATGGATGCTATATAGGAACTGAGCTTAATTTGAAGTCCAACTTTTCCTCCAATGCCCCTCCAAAAAAAAATAAAACAAAACAAAAGTAATGTAGGGCAAAACTATTTCCCAAAATTCGGGGGAATATTTGTATTTTTTATTGTCCATTGGTAAAAACTAATATGATTTTAAGTTTTTAGATGGAACTGGAATGTTTGCTACTGAGCCTCCAAAAAGGAGAAAGCATACTGAGTGGGAAATTGAACTGATGGCAGAAAAAAGAGATTCCCCAACTTCCTTAAAAGTACCAGAAAACCCTGAGAGGAGTAAACTTTAAGAATCATGGCCCCAAGAAAGTGAGACCATAGTCAACTATATTACATATTAAGTTGCTGTAATTAGCCCTATATCTCTCAGCCCTATCATGCTCCATAATCTCCTATATATATATATATATATATATATATATATATATATATATATATATATATATTCCTCCAAAGTGATTTATTTTCCTTTCCTTTCATCCTCAAGGCAGGTCTGATTAGCTTCAAAGTTTTTCACTTGCTTCAACTTGCCCCAGGAACACAATATCCTGGGGTATTAAAGAAAAAGAGTTTTAACTTCAAAAATCAGTGCCTAAAAATTTAATTGCCATAAAGTGCTTGGAACTACATCAGATCAGTCTAGTCACAACTCACTCATGGGGGGGGGGGTTCAGGGTGTGTAGGGTTCTGAAGCATACAGTTTGATGAGTTATTCCTCTATCATATCTTTTTCTGTTAAATTACTCAGTGCTGAATTCTTTCAATTTTCTTCTTGCTGTTTTTGTTCAGTTTATAAGGATTTTTCTCATTGTGCATGGGTGATGATGGAGTTGGGCTATTTTTCTAGGTTTAATTTGATTTCAACATTTTAAAAATATCTAGAAATTTGTAAAATGCTCCACAAATAGATTATTGTTTATTTAAACAAATATAATTTTTTATTTTATTTTTTTCAATTTATCATCAGAAGGAGCATATGAGTACATTACCTTTTGATCATCTGTCAGTTACCATGAATCATTTCCATGATAATACTGCTTGAAAAATATGCAATGTGATCTTTAGATTTTAAAGTAGAGGGCGATGCAATCACCCGGATATAGAAAATCCATGAATTTCAATATACTGTTGGTTATCATATATATTTCTGTTTATATTTTTATATTGAGTCTAAGGCTTAGAGACATTTCCTGAATCATGACCAGATATGTTTCCTTAAAAATCCTAATTCTCTGTCCATAAGTCTTCTTGTGTTTGACATACCATTCTATAGTCCTAACTTATCAATAAATGTACCTCTTATAACATTAAAAAAGTTCCATGTGTGCTTCATTTAAAGAATTTTGAGGAATCTTGCGGGTTGAGGAGCCACATATTATGTCAACTTTCCTTCTTTTTAAAAAATAAAATAATACATAATTTCTTTAAGCCTAATTATCAATTTATTATGCAGTTCTTCCTAAGTGCCAAGATATATAATTCTAGATGATTTGAAATTTCCTCTTGTCTTTATTAGTTCTTAGTTGGCATTCACTAAACAACTAACATATATTTGTTATCAATCTATTGTTATTTTCCTTTGGGGCTTAAGTACAGAGTTATTGTCCAAAGTAATAAGTATTCACTCATCCTTCTCTCTAGTTGTTCTTTGGAATACTTTGGCTAATATTGCACAATTTAGCAGCAGCATGGGGTTCACAGAAGGTCATGGTCTGCTTCCATATTCCCAGGACCATTCCTTCCCTGGAGCAAATCACCAGGCATATTGCTTAGATTATCCAGCTGTGACCCCTGCTCTACTGCACCTCAAGCCAGAGCTCCTTGTCTTATACTATGATGGTAAGAATGTTCAATATTACTGCAGCCAAAATAAAGAAATACTGCCTCATAGAACATATGGATGGGCAATTAAACTAGTCCTCAGAGAACTAATTTTACCTTGTCAAATCAATTCATTGATTGAAACTGAGCCTTCAAAAAATAACCAGTAGAAAGTACTCAATCTAACCCTTATGCACCCCTTCAGAAACCCTGATTCCTCTTATTCAAAGAAGAGCAAGGACCAGAGGTTTGAAGTAAAAGAAACCTCAGATATCCACTTCAGCCTCATTATTTTACAAAAATACAGATAGATGGCATAGAGGAGAGAGATCCAGACTTTGAGTCAAGGAGACCTGAGTTCAATTTCTGTTTTGTGTAATTCCTAGCTGTGTGATTCTAAGAAAGACATGACATTTCTCATCCTTTATTTTCTTATTTGTAATTTGAGGATTATAAAAACTCTACTTCACAGGTTTGATTGGAGGAACAAATAAGAAAGTACATGTAGAGGACTTTGCAAATTATATTTTATTATATAAAACTTAAGGTTTTGAAGGATTAAATGATTTGACAAAGGACACTCAGGTAGCAAGGATCAGAATCAGGATTAGGGCAATTATAGAGCCTTGAACATACTCATTAAACAATTCAACACCCTAGCTCTTGAATTTCTGCACCAACTAAAGAGGTGATGATATTCGATATATTGAAGAGGCACATAAATATGGTCTAAATGTGGGAAGGTAACAAATGGAAGATGGCCTTCCATACCCAAACTGTATTGATCCCATGGCAATATATTCTGTTTATTCAATGCAATGGAAATATTTAAAAGATTCATCAACTCAGAATTTCAAGATCTAATACATTTAGATGGTGGTAGTTTGACTTTAGTCAGAACGTTATTCATTATCAATACATCAACAAACTTCTATTAAGTTCCTACAATGTGCCAAGCACAGTGATAGACAGAAAAAGTAAGTATCTCCCCTCAAGAAGCTTATACATTATTAAAGGGTGTGGGAGAGGTAACATGTACAGTAAGATGTTGCTATGATCTGATTCTTCAGGAATTATAACAAAAACAGCAAACTGCTGAGTAAAAGAATTATCCCATAATATGCTGACAAGGAATCCAAGCAGGTCCTTATAAAGTAAAAAAAAAAATACTAGGGTAGAAGGAGATTCCTGTGCTTTAAAAAAGTGTCTCTTTAGTAGTTTTGAGAAATTCTCTGCCATGCCATCAAGTTAGTCAGGCATTTATTAAAAATTTACTACATATCAGACACTGTTTAAAGCTCTGGAGATACAGAGAACGTCAAAGGACAGCCTTTGCCTTCAAGGAGTTTAAAGGGGGTGGGGGTGGGGAATGAGAGGAAAACAATTCTACCAACAAGCATCTAAAGAGTAAGATGTTTTTGATCTGACAACAATTCTTCCCAACTTGCTAAAGTACTCAAAAAGACACATTTCTCTGAAGACACATTAAATGATATTCAGAGACTTTCCCCCCATATTCCTATTTTATTAGTTCTCATAAAGCTCACTATGGGGTACATCCTCTCACAGATTGCACCCCATCCATTGGTGGACTTCTCCCACAAATTCAAGGCAGAAAACAACTGAATGATGCATATAAAAATTAGAAGAAAAAAAGGAGGTACAGGGAAAAGGCTGCATTTGAAGAATATAAATCCTGCCCCATCCACACCAAACATAAACATGGAATACCTTCAGACTATTCCGCAGCTTTCCCAAAGCTAAATCCAATGGGTGGTTTCATTAGGTGCAAAACTACCATCACTTTCATTCCCACACAGTGAATATCTATGGGCAAAAGTACTATTGTGAAAACCTAAACCTCATCACTTGGCAAATTAGCCACATCTGTAGGATCTCTTATAATAACTTCAAAAGGGGTTCATTTGCTTCCTCCTATTTCTCTGTTTGGAGCCCTATTTCCATAGAAGCAGAACAAAAATAGTCAACTTTGGGAAACTAATCAGAATTTTCAAGATTAAATCAATTTGATTCACCAGTCTCAGGCAAAATATGGCTACACACAGCATATTGTAACAAGACATGGAATCAATAAAATGAGAGTTTGAGTCACATTAGATATTTTTTTTCTTTTATTTGTAATATTTTCCCAGGTAATAAAGGTACTTAATACTTGTTTTCTGATATTTTGCAATCCGTGTTCTCTCTCTCTCTCTCTCTCTCTCTCTCTCTCTCTCTCTCTCTCTCTCTCTCTCTCTCTCTCTTCCCCAAGTTCCTCTTCATTTTTTTCTAGACAGGTAATATGCTATTGATTGTATATATGTTATCAAATAATAAATATTTCAATGAGCATCATATCATGAAGAAAGACACATATTGCTTATGCTAGAGAAAAATTATTGGAAGAAATTAAAAGCAAAGAATGGCAGTTCCTTGAGTGGTGGTATATACCTTTTTTGTTTGTTTGTTTTGATTCTCTTGGAGTTGACCTGGATCCTTGCATCATGGATAATAGTTGTCACTCACAGTTGATTACTATACATTATTGTTGTTAATATTATAAAAATTTCTGTTCTGCTTACTTACCTTTGCATCATTTCATAGAAGTTTTTTCCAGTATTTTTGTGGTCATCTTATTTATTATTTCTTATGACACAATAGTATTACAATACAAGCATATACCAAACCTTATTCAGCTATACCCCAATTGATAGATATCCCTTCAGTTTCTAGTTCTTTGCCACCATCAAAGGAGATACTATAAATATTTTTGTACTGGTAGATTCTTTCCCCCTCTTTTTTATCTCTTTGGAATATAGACCAAATGGTACTATGTCTGAGTCAAAGTGTATTCACAATTTTATGGCCTTTTGGGCTTCTTCCAGGTGGTTCTCCACAGTTCATAGTCTCTCAAATTTTTCACATCACTTCCAGCAACTGAATTTTCCTTTTTTCCCCTCATATTTGTTTGATGAGTGTGAGATGATACCTAAAAGTTGTTTTAATTTGCATTTCTCTAATCACTGATGATTTGAAGCATTTTTATATGACTAAAGACAATTTTAATTTCTTCATCTGAGAATTTCCTATTCATATCCCTTGACCATTTGCCACTTGGTAAATGCTTTGTATTCTTATAAATTTGACTTAGTTCTCTTTACAGTTGAGAAATGAAAGTTTTGTCAGAGAGACTTGCTATAAAGATTTTTTTCAGTTATTTTTTTTTTGCCTTTTAATCTTGGTTGCATTACTTTTGTTTTTGCAGAAACCTTTTAATCTGATGTAGTCAGTTATCTCTTTTACATATTATAATGTTCATGTTTTGATCTAAATTCTTCCCTTACCCATAAGTCAGACAGACAGGTAAACTATTTTGTACTTCCCTAAATACAAAGGTATTGTCCTTTACTTCTAAACCATGTATCCATTTTGACTTTACCTTGATATATTTCATGTATTAGCCTATACCTAACTTCTGCCATTTTTTCTACTTTTCCTGGTAGATTTTGTAAAGGAGTGAGTTACCTTAGACTCTTATTAGACATGTGACCTTGGGAAATTATCTATCTTATCTTGACTTCAAACTCTACATCTATAAAAGTGATGGGCTCAGACCCAACCCTTAATGATCATTCCTGTGTTCTGTGATCTTATGAAATAAAACTAAGATTTAGAGCAAAAGGGTCTGTAGTTCTGCTACTATTTGCCTATATGAGCTTTCACAAGTTAGCAAAATTCACTGGGATTCAGTATCCTTATCTATAAAATGGCAGAATTGCAATAGAAGTTATCTAACATCTCTTCTAGCAATAAATCAATGATCTTATAATCAAAACTCCCATATCCTACTAAGAGACAGGGTAGGACTCATTGAATAGTTCTAGATATCCACCATGAAACTCTAACAGATGGTTGCATGGAACTATATAAAACCAAACTGTGTTCTGGAAGTTTTCATTGCCACAGATACAACCCATCTGCCATTACTTCTAATTCTTTAAAATACATGACTCAAGATAATCAAATCAATAAAATACCAAATGGGCATGGTAAAATCATGGAAAAACCAAAAGAAATAACAGAATAATCAGAACAGAGAGCTGAAGTGAAGGTCTGAGAGGGAAGGGATAGCAATATTGATCATCAATCAAAGAAAGGAAAAACAAAAACAGACCTAGTTGAAACAGATATTCAGAAAAACTACATTTTTATATAAAGTATCTAGAACAATGAAGTGATATCAAAATTTTTACTTCAGGTTTCTCTGATAAAAGTTTCATTTCTCACATATATAGGGAATTGAGTCAAATTTATGAAAGTAAGAGACATTTTTAATTGATGAATAATGAGAGAATATGAAAAGGCAGCTTTCAGAGGAAGTAATGAAATCTTTCAATTATCACATGAAAAATGTTCTAAATAATTATAGAAAGGCAAATTAAAACAATTCTGAGGTACCTTCTCATAACTATCAGAAATGACAAATGCTAAAAGGGATGAGAGAAAATAGTTAAATAAGTGAACTGTTCCAAACATTCTGGAGGATAATATGGAACTATGTCCAAGGTCTACAAAACTTTTTTATACCTTTTTATTCAGTAATATTTACTTTTAGATCTGTAGCCTATAGATAATGAGAAAAACATAAAAGATATATAAATACAAATTATTTAGAGTAGTTATTTATGAAATAGCAAAGAGTAGAAATCAGGGAATACTCATCAATCAGAGAACAGCTGAATAAGTTAAGCATATGACTGAAATGAAACATTGCTATGCTATAAGGGGTGTGGTTTCAGAAAAAAATGAAAGAAACCAGGCAAGACAGGTATGAACTGATGCAAAATGAAGTGAAAAGATTTCTTTTGTACACAGAAATGGCAATGTTGTAATGAACCGATCAACTGTGAAAAATCTGGCTACTCTGCTGAATACAGTGATGCAAGAAATCCAAAGTAATCATGATGAAAAAATACTAGCCACTTGGTTTTCATTTTTGTGATATGAATAATATGGAAAAATTTTACATTATTGCATATATATTTTCTAAATAATTAATATAATATTGTTTGCCTTCTCAGTGGGTAGGAGAGTGGTGGGAGAGAGAAAATATGAAATTCAAAACTAAAAAATATTTTTGAGGATAAATGAATGAATGAAGAAATCAATACAAAGTATTTTATTTTATTTTTTTTTAATTAAAGTTCTTTAGCAAGTCTGGCAGATATTTGACTTCAACTAACACTTTACATTACACTCCACAAAATATTTCCAACTTGATATGTGACTTTAATGTTAAAGATTAAACTATTAAAATTAGAAAAGAAACTGATCATGCATCTCTCACAGCTGTGAGAAGATAGGCACACTAATACATTATTTGTGGAGCTGTGAAATGATACAAATGTTTTGGAAAGCAATTTGCAGTTATGCCAATAAAGCAATTAAAATGTCATTTCTCTTTGAACTAGATTCCATTGCTCATCTTAAACCTCAAAGAAACCAATGATAAGAAAAAAGTGCCCATATGCTCCAAAATATTTATAGCATCACCTTTTGTATTAGCAAAAGATGGAAACAAAGTATATTTCTATCAATTTGGAAATGGATAAATAAATTGTGGCACATGAATGTACTGGAATACAATTGTGCTATAAGAAATGATGTGTGAGAGAGAAGCATGGAAAGATCTATATATACTAATGCAAATTGAAGTAAATAGAGCCAAGAAAACAATATATGCCTGAACTACAGCAATGTAAATAGAAAGAACAACACACCAAAAAAAAAAGTAAATATAGAAAAATTGCAAAGATTAAATGGGATTCAAATAAAGACAAATGAGATGATACCCTAAATCTACTGCTTCTGACTGGTAGGAAGTCCATAGGAATTGCACATTGCACATCTTTTCAGACATGCTCAGTGGATTGATCACTTGTGCTGACATTTTTTCTTTCAAAAACATAGCATTTGTCATATGAAATACCTCTTGATGGAGGAAGAGGGGTACATTGACAACTATGATGTGGTAATAACCTAAAAACATACATTTAAAATATTTTAAAAGTAGTTGACAGTCAATAATCTTAGAGGGAAAACCAGCAGACTTGTTGCAACACATACCAACATCTCCTCACTTCTTTAAGTTTTAATGTTGGACATTGTTATAGTCTTGAAACCATCCTAGGATTATAATATCATTCTTGTAACAGTAGATACCCTCAACAATGTGAACTGTTTATCTTGTGCTGGACAAACAATGATTGTCATGGCTACCTATCTATTCTTGAAATTAATTTTCATTTTCTACACTCCCCATTGACACCACTTTTATCCAGGTTCACTCTTTTATCTCTTCTTTGTCAATTGCATTGTCCAAAGAAATATTTGCCCTTTCGTGGCACATTTTACACAGAAATGGGTAGCAAGACTACAAAAACTCAATCTTTTCAATAGACACAATACAATACCATGAAATAGATAGTTCTTCCTATTAATGATGCATCTTGTTAAATTAAAAAAAACATGAAATTCAGTTCTGCTATCCACCAGCAAAATGTCTTTTTACATAAAATATGATTTTATCGTCATTTTTATGCTTAATTTACATACTTACTTTACATAGGTAGTCTACTTCTAACTTTAGGTAGTCTGCTTCTAATTTATAGATTAGAATCTATTGCACTCTTAGAAGATTCTTTTTTGGGGGGATCATCTGGGTTTTTATATCCTGGAAGGCATTGGATTCACAAAAGGGCAGAAATATTGCTAATATCTAGCACACAGATATAGCCTTAGGAAACATCATGAGAATTTCTTCACAATGTGTATATTCTAAAGTTGGTGGAGACTTCTAAGGAACAATAAACCACGAATCCAGAGCACTTAGTGTTCTGAAGGCAGAGGAGTGGGGAATTTGGGGAATACGGATGATGTCTATTCCCAAATTAATCTTTAAGAAGTTGAACAAGAAAGATGAATGATTAGAATGTTACTATCATTTTTAAAATTTTGTCTGAGAAATAGCACAAAACAGTGCTGATGCCTGAATAATATTTTATTTGAAGTGCTATATTAATCTCCTTTTAGACTATTTCTGCCATGAATTCTAGCATGAATTCTGCCTATTCTTTTGTATTTAATGTTCTTGGACTCCTTCTTAACTAGTATGGCATTTTGTTTTGGGGTGAGATAAGGCTTTTGACTATTGTTTTCCACTCTATATCCCACCCCAGGGCTGTTTCCACCCCAGTCCCTGCTAATTGTACTAAATGGTATTTTACTCTTAGTACCATTTATATAAAAAATGTAGCATACAAATGTTGATATTTTGATAATCATTCAGATTTTATATACTTGACATTATCCTTAGATATCATGTTTTTTTTCCCAAATCAAGTCTTTCTTTCAGATCTTTTTTTTTTCTTCTTATGATACCACCAGGTCTAATAAACCCAATATTTGTTGTTTTAAAGACTTGTGGGATTGAAATTAAACATAATGTAGGAAGGACATGAAAGAGAAGGATATTCTTAGAAAATGAAAAATATGAAAAGCAAGAAGAATAAAATATGTTTTTGAAGAATTAAATATATAGAAGATAGTGGAATGAGATGAGGATGGAAAGGTCAAGTGACACCAAGTGACAGAATAATATAAATGAATGTATTAAAAGAGAGACATGACTGGATTAATTTACTGAGAAATTTGAGGAATTTATATTAGTGAGGGAGCATAAATGTAATATAGAGAAAATTGAACTTGTAATTTAAGATCCTTTGTTAGACTATGTCATCTTGTACAAGTCACCTTATGTCTGGGAACCTCATTTGATTCATCTCAAAAATGGGCATAATTGGCTTTTTCTCCCTCAGAAGGTTGTTGTAAGACATAAAAACCAAATGTGGGTGATAATACTCTGTATCTAAGATCTTCGTTAGGTGACCAGAAAATATGAGGCAAAGATATTATGGTACTAACATTAGATTTTGACTTGTGGATTCAACACATAATTCTATAATCATATCTCATCATATATAATGAGAACAAATTTCTTCATAACATATTTATATTTCTGATTTAGACTGAAATCCACACACAAAAACATTAGAAAAGTTAGATGAAAGAGAGTAAGTTAAACTGATTTCTGAGTTTTCAAGCTTGAGTTAAAGTGAAAGAATTGGCAAACCTATTTTTTAAAAGTGATTTCCTAAGATGCAAATGATATTAATTATAGCTATAATAATGTTTTAAAATTATAGGGCAAATTTTAAAAAGAAGCCAAATTACCATGCAAGATTTCTTTTTCAAGCCAAGGCCATAAGAGTTGGAAATCAGTACTGTTCTGAAAACCAACACCTCGCTTTCATAACATATCTGGAAATTTCATTTGTGAACTGAAGCTGCCAAAAATCATAAATACTAGATTTGATATGGTGAAAATCACTCCCTGTTTATTTAATGTTAAATGAGGAAGCAAAAGTAATAATATTAATGTTCTAGATTCTTCCAGAAGAATATAAAAAGGGTGGAAAAGGTGGAAAAGTTCCTCCTGGGCATCAGGATTGAGATTTTAACTAAGAATAAAAAGCTTGGGATATGATCTTAAGTAATAATTATTAGGCTGGGATAAAATAGGATCTGGACTGAAGTTGATTTTGTTGAAAGAATCATGTGAGTAATCTCTTTTCCAAGCATATGTACTTTTATACTGGTTCCTATATTTGATTAAATCTGAAATGAAATCTGAATTAGTAGTAAAACAATTATTTTAATGCATTCTGCAGTTATGTAAATTGAAAAACAATTACTTGTCATTTCTGAACTGAACATCTGAAGATGTGGGCTAGAAAGATTTACTTTTTAATAATAAGAATTGTCATGGTTAACAGCTTAAAATAGAATGGAGGAGGGATAGAAACAAGATGGTGAAAATCTACATGGATCCATCTGATTTCTACCAAATTACCTTCCCAAAAATGTATATATATTACCTCAAAATGAATTTTGGGGCAGAATAACTAACAAAAAGACAAGGCAAAATAATTTTTCAGCCCAAACCAAATTAAAAGGCTGGCACAAGTGTTCTAGTGAACCAAGATGGAGGTAGAGCTCGGCATGCCAAGGCAGGTCCCACCAAGGCAACAAACCTTGAATGTGACTGAAGCAGCATCCAAGGCTTCCAGAGTTCTTTGTCATAAATGGTGAAGGTGGTCCAGAAACTGCTCAGAGAGAGATATCAAGGGCCCTATTTCTGGTTATAGGTGCAAGATTCTTCTTGTATTACTCATATGCAGAACTAGGTTACAGTCCTGGGGCTCAGTCACAGAGTGGGAAGGAGTACCAACATACATCAGCACTTGCAAAAGGACTGAAGGGGAATGGTTTGAAATGGAAGGTCTGTCTTTAGGGGCTTCAGCCCAAAGAGACAGGCCCAACCAGTTCTGAAGGTCAGAACCTTTTCTTCCTTTTGCTGTCTACTGCTAAAGACTTTGACCTTAAGAAAACTAGCACAGATTAGCATAGACAGGAATAAAAGAAACCCTCAACCAGCCTGCTAGGCCTGGCCTCAGCTCAAAAACTGAGAGAGACTCAAACTCAATCTATGTAAATCCAAATTCCCTCTTCCCTGATACTTCCCCAATTTGAACTTGTTATTAAATTCATCGTTATTTAAATAACTGCAGTGAGATAAGAGGACTATCATTTCAGGGGACATCGAGAGAGCTTAACCTATAGACAGTCATTCAACCATAGATGGTCCTTAGTGGACCGCAGTGGGCGACTTTGTTCTGGGGGGGAGGCATGTCCCTCAGGAGGGTTTGTGCTTACCTGCTCTGGTTATCTTCCACATCAATCAATAGAGAAGACATCCCTCAGGCTGTCATAGGTGGCCCATTTCTTGGGAACCCCTTTTTTCAAAGATAGCCTCTCAGCAAGGGGTATCTCCCTCCTTTTTCCTCACCACAGCCATATTCCTTCTCTCCCTTCAACTTTTCCATTTCCTCTTACAAAACCTTCCTTAACACCTGTCTTCTCTTCATTCCTCTACAAGTCTTTAATTATCACAATGATCACTATATTGCAAATATTAATAATATGGAAATAGGATTTGAAGAAGGATACATGTAAAACCCAGTGGAATTGCTTGTTGGCTCTGGGAGCAGGGAGGGGAAAATCATGAATCATGTAACCATGGAAAATTATTTTAATTTCTTAATTAAATGAATACATTTTTAAAAATTAAAAAAGAAATCATACCTTAAAAATTAGAATTAGGTTGGGGCAGCTGGGTGGCTCAGTGAATTGAGAGTCAGGTCTAGAGATGGGAAGTCCTAGGTTCAAATCTGGCTTCATTCACTTCCCAGCTATGTGACCCTGGGTAAGTCACTTAACCCCCATTGCCTAGCCCTTACCACTCTTCTGCCTTGTAACCAATACACAGTATTGATTCCAAGACTGTAGGTAAGGGTTAAAAAAATTAGAATTAGGTAAGTGGAAGCTAATGACTCCATGAAACATCAAGAAATAATCAAAGTCAAAAGAAAGAAAAAATAGAAGAAAATGTGAAATATCTCATGGGGAAAATAATGGACCTAGAAAATAAATTCAGTGGAGATAATTTAAGAATTATTGGACTACCTTAAATTCATGATACAAAAAAAGAAAAAAAAAATACTTAGACATAGCCTTTCAAGAAATCATCCAGGAAAACTGCCCTGATATTCTAGAACCAGAGGACAAAATAGAAATTAAAATAATCCACTGATCAACTCCTGGAAGAGAGCCCAAAACAATAACTCCCTGAAATATTATAGCCATATTCAGGAACTACCAGGTCAAGGAGAAAATATTGCAAGTAGTCAAAAAGAAACAATTCAAATATCAGAGATACACAGTTAGGACAATACAATATTTAGTGATCAGAGGACCTAATAACATAAAATCTATGTGAGATTGCTCACCATCTCAAAAGGGGTGTGGAGTTGGGGAACAAGGAGGGAGACAATTCAAGACAATATTCTTTGAAAAATGTTGAAACCTTTTTACAAGTAATTGGGGGAGAAATAAAATTTAATACCTAAAAAATCACAATATTCTCTTTGAAAATGTATTATGTATAAATAGCACATATATAATAAATGTCAAATTTCTTATTGTCTGGGATGGGGAGAAAATGTGGAATTCTAAATTTTCGAAAACTGATGAATGCCAAATTTGTTTTTACATGTAATTTGAAAAAAAATTACGGAAGTGAGGAAAATTACATTATTTTCCTTGTGAAAGCCAGTATATTATAATAGATGGAGGACTGGCCTCAGAGCTGGGGAAACTGATTTAATGATCACAAATATAGTTGGATTTTATATAGTGTTTTAAGGTTGGAAAAGTAATTAATATTGATGATCTCTTATTGCCTATATAACCCTGAATAAGCCAATTAATCTATTACTGCCCACTGGCAATTATTTAAGACAAAAGATTAAATCATTGGCCTGACAAAAACAAACAAAAAAGGCAGTGAGGTGTAAAGTATAGAATGATGGATTTGCCATCAGTTTAAACCTTGCCTCAGATACAATAAGCTGTGGGACTCATTAAAACACTTAAAGTCTCTGTTTCTCAGTTTCCTCACATGTAAAATGAAGAGGTTAGATTTAGTGATTTATAAGGTCTCTTTCAGCCCTAAATCTATTTTTACCCTATAAAATATCCTATGAAATATTCTATATATGAAAAAATATAGAAATAGATTCTAATTCTGATGATATTAGTCACATGTCAGGTATCACTGGACTCCACCATTCCAACAAAATTCCAGATGAAACAAAAGCCAGCGGAGAAATCAATTTTGTGAAACATGTTTTATAGGGCAAAACTAGTGATGATTTTCATTCATATAGGGACAATGAGTGATCAGTAGAAGAGGCAGACTTGCTATGCAGTAAATGTTATGTCTATTTGGTAGAGATCCCAAGCCTTTTGTCTATATAATATTAAAAAAAGAAAGAAAGAAAGAAGGAAACTAGTGGCAGGGCTTGGATAGATATTGCTTGGAGAATTTATAGGATATTATGTAGGGTGAATAACAAAATGAGATAATTTCAATATTCAAAAGGGTCTCTCTGACCATCTAGTTCAATTCATGACTGAACAAGAAAGTGATCATATAGTCTTTGTTTTCAGACCTCAAGTGAGGAAGAGCTCACTATCTCCAATACAATCAATAACATTTTTTATAGCTTTGTCATTTGGTGCTGTTGTGGTGGTTATTGTTTCCCCTACAACTAAACTTAAAAACCTAAATTAATCTATTTTCATATTCTACCCATTATTCCTAGTCCCTCTAGAGTCAAACAAAAGGGAAAAGTTTAAACATTTGTATAGTCCATACAAATGTTTATTCTATCCCCCTTTCCTTCCACTGCTTTATAAATTTTATCTCATTTGATCTATGGAAAAACTCTGGGAGGTTTACATTGAAACAAGTCAATACTTGATCAGCTATGTCACCTGGCTGTCTCCAAATAGAAAACAAAGTTTAATGATTTTTTTCAAGCAATAGTATTTTTTTAAACCCTTAACTTCCATCTTAGAATCAATACTATGTATTGGTTCTAAGGCAGAAGAGAGGTAAGGGCCAGGTAATGGGAGTCAAGTGACTTTCCCAGGGCCACACAGATAGGAAGTGTCTGAAGCCAGATATGAACCCAGGAACTCCCATCTCTAGGCCTGGCTTTCACTTCACTGAGCCTCTGAACTGCCCCTAGTCTTTCAAACATTTAAATACAGATTTCTATATATTATAAAAATAATAATTGGTGAGTTATACAAATAGATGGGAAAACTATGCCAATACAGATTCAAAACTGTTCAGATATTTTTGATAGATATAATAAAAAGTATCTTCAGTGATGAAGTGAAGTGAAGCTCAGATGTGAACTTCCCTTCAGGGTCAGGAGCAAGGATGCTAAAGAGACTCATTTGGAAAAAAATAAAATATTTATTGAAATATATAAGTATAACAAGGATTTCTAATTCTAAGGGATTCTAAATCAAATAAACTCCCTCGTTTCATAGGCTACACTAATTCTCCCTGATCTGACTAACTCAAATTTATACTATTCTAAATAAAACTACCATTATTATCCTTATAATTCTTAATTTCGCCATACAGTTATAAAATAACAAAGGCTAGCTGATTGAGTCTCAACAAGAATAATGTTAGGACTCTGAGTCTTAACAAACTCTGAGTCCAAACTAAAGACCAGATGTTTCTTTGGTCTTCTTAGATATAAACCAATTTATGAAGACAGAAATAGATAGTCAGTAGTGTTTCCCAAATTGAAAAAAGAAAACACTAAGCTCCTTCAGGTCTTTCCCTCAGACAGAGAGAGAGGCAAAGTTGTTAGTCGTCCAGTACTGAGAAAGAGTCCCTGAGTGTGTGTCTCTGTCAACTGCTAGAGACCAACTGCCAGAGACCAACTGCCAACTTCTGGAGAGAGTAACTGACACAGAATAACGGTTCTAACTGTCAACATTTAAAATTAACATGTTCACTCAGCTCTGCTTCAAACTCCAATTTTTCTCAAGCCAGCCACTCTATTTCTTATATCTAAACTAATAAAACAATACTTATTTTCTAATATCATCCTTACAATATCTTCCTTGAGTCTTTTCTTCTCTAAGCTAAAGGGAGGCTCCTAAATTCCAGTGGACCTACCCATATATGAAAGGTGAAGAATATAGTAAAAAAGACCATAGAGACTAGGACCTTCTTGCCTCCACTAGGGCCCATTCTTGGCATTGATGATTGTATCTTTTCTCTAGCCACTCAATCACAGAGGAGAACAGAAGAGGCTTAAGGTTTGAAAACTGAGAATCCTGAACCTCAGTGCTATTTAATAGGTATGGGACAAATAAACATTGAAACTATAAGGAAAGCAAACAATAAATTTGTGTGAAGTTTATGAAAGAGGAACCTAAGCCCCTTATGCAAGCAATAGAAATCTAAAGGGGGGGGAGGTTGAGAGAATTTTGTAGCTAAAGAATCCTGTTATTTGGTTTAAATTTACAACACATGAGGCTGGAAATTTTGTGGGGGAGAGAAGGTTTTCAAGCAAAGATTGAGGAAACAAGATAGAGGAACCTTGGGAGAAGTTTTTTTTGTTTTGTTTTGTTTTGTTTTTAATACTGGTTCCAAGGCAAAGGGTTCTGGTTTTTCTAAAAGAACTAGAAAAAAGCCTGGGTCCTAATTTGTATTTTAATGGGGGCATGCATTTTTCCTTAAGAAGATATAGCTTTGGGACTTCTGGGTAGCTCAGAGGGTTGAGAACCAGGCCTAAAAACAGTAGACCCTAGGATCAAATCTGACCTCAGCCACTCCTTACCTGTGTGATCCTGGGCAAGTCACTGAACTCCCATTGACTAGCACTTACTACTCCTCTACCTTGGAACCAATGCATAGTATTGATTCTAAGGTGGAAGAAGAAGAAGAAGGAGGA
Organism: Monodelphis domestica; assembly: GCF_027887165.1. NCBI lineage: Eukaryota > Metazoa > Chordata > Mammalia > Didelphimorphia > Didelphidae > Monodelphis > Monodelphis domestica. The sequence continues at coordinate 241,338,586 of NC_077227.1, read as the reverse complement.
GGAGGAGGAGGAGGAGGAGGAGGAGGAGAAGAACAAGAACAAGAACAAGAAGAGGAAGAAGAGGAAGAGGAAGAAGAAGAACAACAACAATAACAACAAGAAAAGTAATATATAACAAATTATAACAGAATAGTGTCCAGTGTAGACTACAATGGAGCAGCAGAAAGATAAAAAGTATCCAATAGAGTGAACAACAGAACAACAATTCACAGAGAACATATGTCTAATTCAGTGGCATCCAACTGAATTGGAAGACTAGGAGACTGAAAGGGAATAAATCTAGCAAAAACAGTGCAAAACCACCACTAGAAAAAATAGTCAGATATCTGGCAGTATTAGAGAAGAGAGCTTCACTTCCATCTATGCCCTGGCCATACACATTACCTGCATGTATGTCATTTGACATATATATATATATATATCCTGGCTACAGGAATTTCTTAGGTGGATGTTACTCCATGTTTTATTTCTCCATGCCCTCTCTTCTTACTGATCCTGTTTTCATTTGGACAATACTACATTCCAGGTTCATGAGGTAATATTCTCTTACTGATTCACTTCTATTTTATTAAATTTCATCTAATGATTTTTATTATATCTTTGTCTTGTTACTTAGGGGTAAATATATCATTGAAGGCTTGTGTGTTAAAGTTCTGAAGAATGCAAAACCACAGAATATAATTTTTCTTAGAGCAACCCATTTTGTGGGTTATGAATGTCTCTAGGTGCTATTTTGACATTTCCATTTTCTTCATCTGACTTTAAGACATGGAGTAGAGGTTATTCACCAACCCAGTTTGTTCTTTTTTAGATATCATCAGTCTTATAAATGTTGTTTCTGAAATGTGAGGCACATAAAGTGTTGTGGCCAACCAAGACAAGGGGAAGTAGCACTGATCACCTTCAAACTTTGGACACTTTCATAATTCATGTCATGATCATTATTATAGTTTCTTTGGCTATCCCATCATATGGTTGACTCATTTTAAAATTATAGTCTAAATCCCCCATATTTTTTTCATATAAATGGCTGTCTAATCCCACCTCTCCTATCTTATACTTAGAAAGTGTTTTTGAATATACAAAGACTTTACATATATTTATGGTACTTTTGTATTATTAGGTTTAGCTCAATATTTAAGCTTGTCAAAATGTTTCTGTATCCTGATCCCATCCTGCAGTGTATTACTTATTCCTCCAAACTTTGTCATCTGAACATTTGAAAAAAATCTCATCTATGAATTTATCCAATTCACTGAAAAAGACATTGAACAGCACAGGATTAAAAACAGATTTCTGGGGAACTCCCTTGGAAACCTTCTTCCAAACTGTTCTTGAACCATTAATGCCTACCCTTTGGATGTACATTCCATTAGTTTCAAATCATCCAATTATACTATTATCCAGCTCATATATCTCCATTTTTCAAAAATAAAAGAATGAGAAAAATAAATTATTTTATCAAATAAATTATATTTGTACCCTCCAATCCACTAATTTTATTATTATATGGAAAAAAGAAAGTATATTTGGATTACCATGATCTCTTCTTGTTAAATGCTTGTTAAATGTTCTGTTAAATGGTTCTTTTTCTAAAAGAAAATCCTTATCCATCTATTTATTAATGTGTTCAATGATGAAAAGACCAAACCTAAACAGAAAATTTGATGGTCAAATCTGAGATTCAAGAGAAGTATAAAAAAGTTAAACAAGAGAACATTTAAGAGATTTAATAAGCTAAAACTGTTTACATTTGTATATAGAAAGATAGTTGTAAGTCTTAAAAATTTAACATTATTAGAACAATTAGAAGGAGTATATATAAACAGAGAGTGTGGGAGTAAGTTGATTAAGATGACATTACATTAAAAAAGGATCATACCAAGAAAAAAGGGAAAGAAGTAGAATGGGGTAAATTATCTCACCTAAAGAGGTAAGAAAAAAATATTATAGGTGAGAGGAGAATGAGGGCAATGAGGATGGGCAATGCTTAAACCCTATTCTAAGCAGAGTTGGCTCAAAGAGAGAATAGCAATTATGCTCATTTGGGTACAGAATCAGATCTTATCCTATAGACAATTAAGAGGAGAATAAGATAAAAGGGCAATGGATTAGAGAAGGGAGAGGGAGGAGGGGTGCAATTAAAATTAAAATTAAAACACTTTGAGGAGGGACAGAGTGAAAGGAAGAAGAAAGATCAGGAACAAAAGAGGGAAATAAGATGGAGGATAAATCACAATTAATATTCATTATTTTGAATGTGAAGGAAATAAACTCTCCTATAAAATGTAATTGAATAGTAGAGTAGATTAAAATACAGAACACTGTGAGATATATTTAAAAGAAAATCATTTGCAATAGGTAGAAACAGAGTAAATATAAGGAATTTCAATATAATTTATTAAACTTCAGCTGAAGTAAAAATAGCAATTATAATATCAGAGAGCTAAAAATAGATTGAATTAAAAGAAATCAGGGAAAAATTACATATTGGTAATAGGTACCATAAAAATGAAGTAATATCAATACTAAACATATATTCACCAATGGCAGAGACTCCAAATTTTTAAAAGAGGAATTAAGTGAACTGTAGGAGGAAATGGACAGTAAAACTATATTAGTTGGAGATCTCAATTTTCCCTTCTCAGAAATATATGGATCTAACCAAAATATCAATAAGAAAGAAGTTAAGGAGGTGAATGAAATCTTGGAAAAGTTAGATTTAATAGCTCTCTAGAGAAAAATAAATGGGGAAAGAAATGAAATTATGTTGTTCTCAGCAGCACATTTCACTTACACAAAAATTTATCATGTATTAGAGCATAAAAACTTCATAACCAAATTTAAAAAAGCAAAAATAATGAATTAATTCTTTTCAGATGATAAGTAAATATTTTTTCTAGTAAGGGTCCAAGGAAAGAAAAAAATGAAAATTAATTATAAACTGAACAATCTAATTCATATAAAGGGATGACTCAAAGATGAAATTATAAAAACAATCAATAATTTCCTTAAGAAGAATGACAATGAAGAGACAACATATAAAAATTTATGGGATACAAGCAAAGCAGTCATTAGGGGGAAATTTAAATCACTAAACACATCAATAAAATAGAGAAAAAGTACATAAATTAATTGGGCATGTATCTTTAAAAAATTATAAAAAGAATAAATCATGAATGCCAAATTAAAGGTCAAATTGGAAATCCTAAAGAAGAAAAGCATTGAACTAATAAATAATACTAGGAGTTGGTATAATTAAAAAAACAAATAAAATAGAGCATTGGTTAATTTTATTTAAAAAAAGAAGAAAAACAAATTTTCAATATCAAAAATAATAAAAGGTGACCACCCCCAATGAAGAGGATATAGAAGAGTTCATTAGGAGGTATTTTGCATAATTATCTGCCAATAAATCTGATTATCTAGGTGAAATGGATGAATATTCACAAAATACGATTTGCCCAGGTTAACTAAAGAAGAAATTGAATACTTTAATAATCTCATTTCAGAAAGAGAAATTGAACAGCCATCAATGAACTCTTAAGAAAAATCCTCCAGACCACATGGATTTAAAAATGAATTGTATCAAGCATTTAGAGAATAATTAATCCCAATGATAAATAAAGTATTTGGGGAAATAGGAAAAGAAGGATTTATTCCAAATTATTTTTGTGGCACAAATGCAGTGCTGATAACTAAATGGATGAGCAAGATAATTTTCAGAAAAAGCTGTAAAGATCTACATGACCTGATACTGTTCAAGATAAGGAATAAGTAGAACATTATTCACAATAATAGCAAGATTATAAGAAGACCAAAAATAGAGAAAGAAAATTTTAGGTGAATTTCCTTAATAAACATAGAATAAAAAAAGTAAACAAAACACTAGCTAGGAGACAACAGCAATATATAATAAGCATCATTTGCTATGGCCATGTGGGATTTATATCAAGAATGCAAGGCTGATTTAGAATTAGGAAAACTCACCATGAAATTGTCCTTATCAATAGCCCAGCTAACTGAAATTACATTATTATCTGAATAGAGGCAGAAAAAGCCTTTGACAAAATTTATCTATTATTAATGAAAACACTAGAAAGCATAGGAATAAATGAGTCATTCCATAAAAGAATTAGTATTTTCCTAAGACCATCAGCAAGTATAATCTGCTTTGAGGCTAACGTAAAATCCTTCCCCTATGAGATCAGGAGTTAAGCAAGGCTACCCATTATCACTACTATTGTTTAATATTTTACTAGAAATACTAGCTGTAGCAATAAGGAAAGAAAAGAAATTGAAGGAATTAAAGCAGGAAATGAGGAAACTATCATTCATTACAGATGCCAAAATGATATATTTAGAGAATCCTAGAGAATCAACTAAAATATTGTTGAAATGATTAATAACTTTAGTAAAATTGTAGGATACAAAATAATTCCACATGAATCATTAGCATTTCTATATATTATCAACAAAGTCCAGCAGCAAGTGCTAGAAAGAGAAATTCCATTTGAAATCACTCTAAACAATATAAAATACCTGGGAATCTACTTGTCAAGGCGAACATACAAATTATATAAATACAATTATAAAACACTTTTCACACAAATAAAGTCAGATATGAACAATTGGAAGAATATCAACTGCTCATTAGTAAACTAAGATAATATAATAAAAAATTAAGAATTCTACCTAAATTAATTTATTTATTTAGTGCCATACCAATCAAACTATCAAATAATTATTTTCTAGAACTAGAAAAAATAATAATAAAATTCATTTGGGAGAACAAAAGATCAAGAATAACGAGGGAAATAATGGGGGGGGGGAAATGTGGAGGAAAATGATCTAGCAGTACCAGATCTTCAGCTGTAATATAAAGTAGGCATCATCAAAATGATTTGGTTCTGACTAAAGAAATAGAATTATAGATCCATGGAGTAATTTAAATACACAATATATAAGAGTAAATGATCTTAGCAACCTAATGTTTGATAAACCCAAAGATCCCAGCTTTGGGTATAAAAACATACTTTTTAACAAAAACTGCTGGGAAAGTTAGAAAACAGGATGGCAGAAGCTAGGTATAGACCAATATCTCACACCCTCTACCAAGATAAGGTTATAATGGATACATGATTTAGATATAAAGAGTGATACCATAACTGAATTAGAAAGGACATAGTTGCACAAAATATTTAAACAGTTATTTCTTTAGTGGCAAAGAATTGGAAATTGAGTGGATGTCCATCCATTGGTGAATGGCTAAACCAGTTGTAGTGTATGTCAGTCATGGAATACTATTGTGCTATAAGAAATGATGAACAGGAAGATTTAAAAAAAACTGGAAAGATCTACATGACCTGATATAGTTCAAAATAGGCAGAACCAGTAAAACATTGAATACAATAATAGCAAAATCTCTAGATGATCAACTGTAAAAAAAAAACAAAAAACTGCCAGTCTCAGAAATAAAATGATCCAAGATTCTGAAAGACTTATGACAAAGAATGGTATTCATCTCCAGATAGAGGGGGAAAGTCTTTAGAGTTGGGATGCAGATCAAAGCATATTATTTTCACTTTAGTATATATATGTTTTTATTTGGGGGTTTTGGTTGTATATGTGTTTCTCTTATTTTTTCTCTAAAACTTGGGGTACCTGTCCAACTCTCCCCATAATTGTTAATTTTAATTGTAAATTTTAAGATAATGATCACTTCCCACAAGGTTCCACATCATTTCAAACCCAGAGAGAATCAGTGCCTCCCTCTTTGTAGGATTACATTGAAAATATAATCTCACTTTTCTTTCTTCTACCTTTTGAATGAGGAAATTATCATGAAGTCAAATCAAATACAGTAGATGACTGGATAACTGATATTTCCCCTCTCCCTATTGTATCATACCTCTCTACCAAGTTTATGTTCTTTTTCCTAAATCCTTCATATAAATTTCCTCTTTATGCCCATGTGTACTCATATAGTGTACTCAAATGTACCCATATAGTGTACTCAAATGACAACACATCCTTTACTTCCACTGATCTTTATGCAAATATCTCCCCATTAGGCTCAAATCCCTATTCTGTCTCTAGATTTTCTCATAGAAATTTATTTTTAATAGAAAAAATTCTACTTTGCCCTCTCACTCTACTCAATCTACTCACTGTCTTCATATAAATCAACAAACATTTGTTAAAATTTTAACATGCAAAGAGAAGTGCTAAAAGCTAGGCATACCAAAAAAAAAAAAGCCAAAAACATAAAAGCACTCCCTGTGCTCATGGAGCTTCCATGGTAATAGAGAAGACAACATGTAAATAATAGATATCTCTAAGATACATACAAAATAGAAGGAAGGTAATTTAGAAAGGAAACCTCAATCATGTTTTCTTTTAATTAAAGATTCCCTTCCAGAACCATATTCCAGTAATGAGTCTGATCCCATTAAGCTTTAATGATGCTTCCAAGATCAAATCTGTACCCTTTAATACTACTTTAATGAAATATATATATATATATATATATATATATATATATATATATATATATATATATAATTACAAGAAGGCATGGATAGGTTGATTTCTGGACTAATAGACTATCTTTGTATATTACAAATTATCCTTCCCTTCTAAATTATTTGTTCACTCATTCATTCATTTATTCAATATGTACAGTTCAATGAGGTATTTGCCTTAAGCCAAGGACCCTTGTTATAAATCCAGAAACCCATTACCAGCTTTTACCAATACTTGAGTAGCAAATATTAATGCTAGATTGTCATCATCCCAAGTTCATGATTTCATTTTGGTCAAGGTAGACAATGTTTTGAAGAAGATCATTCATTTTTAATCTTCAACTAAATATATGTTCCTATTGGTTTTAGGAAGGCCATTCTTTGAAGAATCCCTATTTTCTATGGCAAAGTTAAATAGACTTTACTCCTTCTATGCCATGACAACCTGAATATTAGACAATGCAAGACAAATAAACATAGAGATAATCTAGTTCTTATACTCAAGGGAAATATCTTCTATAGTTTTCATAAGTGATTTAATTTTTGAAGCATCAGAAATCATTCAGATCTGATAGCTATAGCAGGTAGTCTTTCTGTATAATATCAGAAGAGGGATTTCTTAGTCATTTTGAACCTAGATGGCATTGCTAGAAGAGTATGTTCTGCAATAATTCTAAAGGTCACTGCAATCTATTATAATATTTATATGTAAACCTATAGGTCTTAGAATAGGAGAGCAATTAATATAAGTTACCCAAGTGAAGGGGCAATTTTTTATTTTTATTGTTGTATTTCTAGTACTCATTGGACACAATTAGCAATTAGTACAGTGTCTGCATATACTAACTACATGATAAATGCTTGTTGGGTTTATGTTTCAGTTTTCACATAGAGGGACATGAGTGGCTTCAAATAAGAAATTTAATAGATTAGCATCCAAAGTTTACCAGTGCATCAGTCAATTTAAAATTCCAAAGTCCAACAGTCAATATAAATAAGGGATCCCTTAGGGTCTTATGGAATTGGTAATCCATTAACTCATATACCAACATGTTAAAGGTCAGTGATTTTAACAATGTGAACAATCTTTCTATTAACACAGCTGGTGAAAACTTTACCATTACAATAAGTAGTATTAATGAGTTGCTCCAATTAAAAAAAATTCATCATACTGCTTCCAATTTGGTGGATAAGCTTCTTTGAACTTAACTAAGATGGTTGTCTAATCATAGGCATGGTCTGTCAATTCAAACCCTTTTTAGATTTATAGTACCTGAAAGATTTTGTGCTCTTTTCCAAGCCATGATGAAGCATTCAAATAGAATTTAGTGTAGGATACCATTCCTAATAGATGGCATTATTTTCTTTCATAGATTGCAACCTGTACAATTGCAGCTGGTATTTCATCATAGAACATTAAAATCTCCTAGAATGGTTCCAAATAATAAAGTTAGCATGTTGTGTATTTATAAATCAAGTCAATTATGACTAATTTGAGAAATAATTTTGTCTTTATGTTTTATTAGCAATCCTAAAGCTTTTGTAAGACAAAATGAGATAGGCTGCTTATTGTGTCACAAAATACATTAGGATAGAAGGAAGGAGATTAGTAACATCATATAAGAGATCATTTTAGAGCAGTTATGTACCTAGGCTTGAAGAGAGGAGCATGGAGGCAATGGGGCATAGAATTATAGTGGAAAAGAGAAAGTGATAGCATGTGGACACAATTTTTCAAGATTCTGTTCTAAAAAAAAGACAATAATTTTGCATAGTATTACAAATTCAAATTTTCTTTATTTTTAAAAAATAAAATCTTTTAGATATTTATTTTTAGAATTTGAAAGCTTACAACTACATAATATACCTTCAAATATCCCTTAACAATCCCACAATAATATCCCTTATGGAACAGTGCCCTAGAATTGGTTCTTTTTGTTAAATAAGGAATGTAACAGCCAGGTATTTAGCATAATAAATTTATAACCTTAATATTTTATTTAATTTTTGGAAGCAGTCAGAAGCCATTCAATATATTTTAGGGAAGGTGAGTGATCAGTGAGGGTAACAACAAAGAGGGGTTTCTTAAATATTCTGAGGCTTGATAGCACTGCTAGAATAGCATATATTTTCCAAAAAGTATTATATTCAAATATAATAAACCTATAGGACTAAAAGTAATTAATATAAGTAGAATAAACATTTCTTAAGTTCAGGGATCATCTCTTTTCAGGTAGACTATCAGTGATATCCTAGATATGTCTTGTTTCATCTTCCTGAGACCATATTTCTATTGCTTCATAGATATTGATCCCATCTAAAATCAAATAAATATGTTCCTTTTTTGTGAGCTGCAAACCTATATCTCCAACTTCCTTTAGGATATATATTATGGTCTGAAAGAGATGTGTTTAATAATATTTCTGCTTTTCTTCATTAGGTTGTGAAGTCTTTATGTTCTATTATATGATCAATTTTTTGTGAAGGTGTCATGTACTGCTGGGAAAAAAAGGAGCATTCTTTTTCTATTCCCATTCAGTTTTCTACAGAAGTCAATCAAGTCTAACTTTTCTAAAATCTTATTCAACTTATTAAATGCTTTCTTGTTTAGTCTTTTACTTGATATTTTTTTTTAATTCAGAGAGGGGAAGGTTAATGTTCCCTATTAAAATGGTTGTATTGACTATTCCTCTTGTAAATCATGTAGTTTTATGTTTATGAATTTGGATGTTGTGGCATTTGGTGTCTATATGTTTCTTATTTATATTACTTCATTGCCTATGATTCCTTTTGTCATCTTCATCTCTTTTAATTAGATCAATTTACTTTTGCTTTCTCTGATACTAGAATTGCTGCCCCTGCTTTTTAAAAATTTAGCTAATCACAGTAGATTTTGCTCCAGTCTTTTACCTTACACCTGTGTGTGTCTCTCTGCTTTAAATGAGTTTCTTGTAGGTAACATGTTGTGGGATTCTGGTTATCCTGTTCCATTTCATGGATGAGTTCATCTCATTCACATCCAGTGTTCCTACCTCTTATATCTTTAGCATTACTTGATCTTGTCAATTCTGTTTAATGAAATCATCCCCACCTCTCTATTCCTACTGCCATCATGATCTACCAATCATACTATAGCAATGTGTCCTACTATATCATCTAATTTTATCTTCTAATTTTAATTATTTTTCACCTCTATACCATCTTTCAAAATATTGCCAGGATAATCCTTCTCTTTCACAAAATCAACCATGTTAAGCCTCTTGTCAGAAAGTTTGTGTAGCTCCCTAGTGCCTTAAAGTTGAGACTCCTTTATCTGTTATTTAAAGTCCCCCACCACCTACTGCTACCCTATTTTTCCAATTCTATAGCATATTACTACCATTTATATACTCAGTGCTCCAGTTAAATTTGAGAATTATGTCCCCTGAACATTCTTGGCACTCTTTGATTTATGTGAAGTTGCTTATAATAGTCTCTTTTCCTGGGCTGCTCTTTTTCCTTCTTGTATTTGCTAAAAATTCCTGCCCAATTCAAATGCCATCTCCTTGGTAAGGCATGCCTGATGCTCCAGATGACAATTCTCAGCACTTTGCTTTGTAATTATCTAATTCATATTTTATATAATATTATATTTTATAGGTATTTATTCTGACCTTTTAACTCCCTAATAGACTGAATTATTCTCAAATGTAGAGATGATTTTACTTCAGCTTATTTCCTCTAAAGCCTAGCATATAGGTGTGTGTACTTTTACTTTGGTATTATTATAGATTTACTTTCTCATTGATGTTGATACTTACTTCAGTAGTACAGATGGTAACTCAATCACATGAAAGACACCAAGGTCATTGCTAGTCATCTTGACTTTTGTCTTGCCACTGTACTTAGATGACTGGAAGAGAAAGAGAGGCTGAAGACTTTGTACAACTGTGACTCACTTAAATCCAGTTCATGTGTGAGTCAAGACATATGAAAAACCACTCACTCACTACTCAATCAATTTAATATTTGTCCAAGTTCTCCCAAAAAATATTCCATGGCTGACCCCCTCAGTATGTTGGTGACTTTCCTGGAGATCTTGTTATATGCTACAGGAAGTAATTTTGCAATCAGGTTGAACTTTTATCACTTATTTTTACTACATGACCAAATCACCTTCTATTCTGAATGTACATTTGTTTCTTGCTTGGTATCTTTTGATGACCAATTATTGATGATGATGATGGCTAGCTTTTATATTTTACTTTAACATTTCAAACATTAAAACATTTCAAAAATATCGACTCATTTTATTCATATAAAAATTCTGGGAATTGAAATCCTATTATTTTTCCTAGCTGACCCCTAATATTTTTTCTGATAAAATAAACAAACTTACTGTGTTACAGAAGTATAGAACCTGTTCTTGTACTTCACTTTATAAATCCACTGAAAGTTTAATTATTAAAGAAAGAGTGGGGTAAGGTTTATTAAAAGGCTAAAACACTGATTTTAAAACAAGAAAAATTAAACTAAAGATAAATCAGGCATTTTCTGATAGAAATTTATCTAGCATATGTCAAGGGAGCTTCCAGACTGAAGTAAGTATATATTGGAGAGATGTAGGCAATTGGCAGTCATGAACTGTGTGAATAGAGAAACCCCATAAGTAGAGAGAGGCAGCATAGGAAGATAGCATATCATTGCCAAAAGAGCCAGGAGCACTGCAGATGAGCGAAAGCTGCCAAGATGTGTACAGAGATCAAGACTCTCATCACATATGTAGACTCAGGGAAAAAGGAAGTGATACAATTAGGAGTTCTGATCCAACAATAGTGCTGGGTCATTTATGTTGGTTAGACCATTCTAAATATTTTGGAATTTTGCAAATACAAATTTTGAGAAATATTTTGAACTTTGAGTAGTCCCATCAAAAAAGAGACTTTCATTTTGCTAAAGGTTCAGACTCAAATACATAGTCTCAAACTTGGAATCAGGAAAACCTGTTTGAATTTTACCAGATGTTTTTTAGATATGTGACCCTGGGGAAATCACTTAACTTCTCATATCCTGAATTTTCTTGAATGTAAAAATATTATAATAATGGCATCTACCTTTGAAGGCTGTGATGAAAAGGTGGCACACTAGACAGAAAGTCAGGCCCAGAGTCAGTAAAGATACATCTTTTTGAGTTAAAATCTGGCCTTAGATATTTACTTAATCCTGTTTGACTCAGTTGTCTCATCTGTATAATAATCTGGACAGTTGAATAGCAAAGCACCCCAATATTTTTGCAAAGAAAACTCCAAATAGTGTAATGAAGAATCAATCATAAAATTACTGAAGAATGACAAAAATATACCCTTAAAATACTACCTAAATTTTAGCTATTATTGTTATCATTACTGTGATCCATTAATTGTTTTTTAGTAGAACATGTTCTACCTGTAATATCCTCTTTATTTTTTAGCTTTAGCTTCTTTCTTAGGATTGAACTCAGTATCAATTCCAAAATAAGAGAAGTAAGGGTTTGGCAAATGGGGTAGGAATTCTCTAAGGTCATATTCAAAAACAAAACTTTCTAACTCTAGACCTGGATCTCTATCGCCTAAGTCACTTAGCTGCCCTTTATTACTTCTATAGCTTGAGTTCTTACAGGGGATTTCATGGTCTTTTGGGGGAGAGAAAAATGATCCAGATAAGAAATTCCCATCTTAATGGGAACAATAGAAGCCACTGACATTTTGTGAGGGGTCTCACCCCTCCCTTTTCTCCCCAACATGTTGCTTAGATCTTTGTGTCAAGATGAATGATCTGAATTTAGTGTTGTTATCAAAGCTGTTTGGAAATATGCAGAATAATATGATCTCTAAATGGAAGGATAAAGTTTTATATGGATACATGATAATAGTTATTTTTTTATAGCTGACAAAAATGGCTCAAAGGAAGGGAGAAAAGTTTGATAAACTCAAAGTAATTTAGACTTTATTTTTACAAAGTCATAACAGCTAAGTTCAGTTTTTTTTAAGTTTTTATTTTTCATTTTGTGTCCAATTGTATTAGAATGGTGTATCAGAACCTGGGATTCTTTCTGACACCATGTTATCTGCATTTTCAGGTCTTTACAAAAAGAGCTCATAGGAAAAACTCCTACACTGATCTCTACTGATTTGCTTCCTTGGTGTCTTTTTACCTGAAAAGTTCTTTCTTTATTCCTTTGTATTTAGTTTCAGTTTTTGATTTTAGTCTCTGAAGTTCTGAAAATGTCAATTGAATAAAATGCAAATTAGTACATCCAAAGTATACAGGGATGTGAACTTCTCTCAGTGACTGGTCTCTAGGTTTTCCTTAGGGAGAGATGAGGTGACAAACAGGATGAATCTGAGATAAATCCCTGGGATTCCTGGTTATTTGTGAAAATCTGAATTTTTTAAAACCAGCCTGTTCATCAAGTTAGATATTTACTTTTGTACAGCAAAAGCAGAAATACAACCCAGAAAATCACAAAGAAATTTAGAAAAATATTGTGTAAAAGTCTATGTGTTCATGTAAATTCAAGATCCCTGCTGAACTGGGAAGAGTCCATTAAAGATTTCCTTTAAATTAAAAAAAACGGTTGTTGGAATTAAAACAACACAGATGGTAAAAGAGAAGAAGGCATCCAAAAAGCACATAATGCCTCAAAAGAGTTCAAAGACTCAATTGGGGAATGGTTAAATAAATTGTGGCATAAGGTAAATGGTGGTGATGGAATACTGTTGTGCTATGAGGAATGATGAACAGGATGATTTCAGAAAGAACTGGAAAGACCTACGTGAACTGATTCAGGGTGAAATAAGCAGAAGCAGAAGAATATAATAATAGTAAGTACAATATTGTGGAATGATCAAATGTGATAGACTCTGTTACTACTGGCAATGCAAAGATCCAGTTTAATTCTGGGAGATTTATGAAAAAAGAACAATACCTACCTCCAGAGAAAGAATCATTGGAGTAGAAATGGTGATGAAAACATATTTATTTAGGTATATTTGGGGGGTTGTTTATGATTATTCACTTATGAAATGAATAATATGGAAATATATTTTTCATAATAACAGATATATAATCCAGAAAAAAAGAATTGATGAAAAAGACAATAAAAAAATCTAGACAGGAAAAGAAAGAGTTCATTGATTTAGAATCAGAGCTATATATATATATAGAGTAAGGGAGAAGAAACAGGGTCACTGGCAAGGAAAAAGGGAGTGGGAAGTCATCACTATTGCATCGAGAAGTAGCTCTTTTCTTCCTCATCAAGGACAGCCTAAGAAAAACACAAGGGAATGTGAGAGGATTGGAATAAATCCTGAAAGGACTTGAGGGTCATGATCTAGTGTGACTTTTCCAAGGACCTGGGCTGCTGTCAACCATGTTATTTGCTTGGGGAAAATGCTTTGTAGAGGGTTTTACTGTAAGATATCTATGAATCTCTATTCTCTTGGATATGCTCTTGTCATGGAGGAAGGGGAAAAGAAAAGAATAATTAGCATTATATATTGCTTACTAAGTGCCAAGCATTATGTTAGAATATTTTGTAAGTATTTTCCCATTTGATCTTAATAGATATCTTCACCTACTATAGGATCTACTTTGCCTCAGAGAGTTTATTGAAGCAGTCTTCTATTTGTTTCTCATGATTTATATCTTTCCCCACTCCAATACATCCTTCACACAGCTACCAAAGTTATTTTCTTAAAATTTAGACAGGACCATATTGCCACTTGATTCAACAATTTTCAGTAGTTCCTAGGGATCTCAAAGATCAAATATTAATTCCTCTGCCTTGCACTTAATGTCCTTTATAACCTAGCCCTTTTCTTTATCTATTTAGTGGGCAAAGAGAACAAAGAGTTTCTCACTTCAAGGAACTTAAAATAATATTTTTCTATTCCATCTGTATTCCAAAGATATAGACCTGTCCCTTTTAGATCAGCATAAACTATTATGCTATAGTTTTTATTATTTGTTTGTTTTTGTCTTGCCTTTTTGAAGACAGGTCTTCAAACTTTTGCTATGGATCTGGTTAGGATAATTTGTGTTCTTGGAAAGTTGTGGTAAAAAAGTTACCTGGATTTTACTGGTCCTTTCATTGAGGATAGATTTAAAAAAAAAAAACCTATCAGTATTTTAAGACTATATCTCTATTAAATATGGGGCCTCTTCATAGAAACAAGACATTGTTATATGATTGATAGAAAAATTTTATAGACTAATATATCACTGCTTTTATAGATAAATAAATCCATCAGTTAAGAGCAAGTTTGGTTTGGGAAAAGGTCGTGTTTATTTTTAAAATTGAAATATTAAATGAATGGATTAAAATTTGTTAGTCACTGAAAACATTTCCAGATGTTTAGTCTACTTATAGAGTTGAGTGGCCACTCAGAGATTAGAAATAAAATGAGAATTTTTGACTGGGGATATTACATTGACTCATTGGAGCAGTAGGAAAGTTCTGAACCATAATGTCAGAGATAATAGTACCAGGAGATAGAGCACTATTAAGCTTATTATGGTTGTAGGCTTCCAATGTGGTGTCAGTCAGAATTAGAACTACAAAGGGAGAAGGACATATATTCTTTCAAATCCTATCTTATAATTTCAGTCCAAGAAGAGGATCAAGGATAAGAGGTAGTAGAAGAATAGTTAGGTGCTATGGTGGGGGCTCTGGGCCTGGAGTAAAAAAGATCTGAGTTCAAATCTCTCCTCACACACTAGCTATGTGTCACTGGACAAGTCATTTAATATCTATCTACCTCAGCTTTCTCATGTGTAAAATGGTGGTGATAAGAGTATGTATTTTACAAGGTTGTTATAAGGATCAAACAAGATAATAATTATAAAGTGCTTAGCATAGTACCTGGCACATAATGACTGCTATATAAATTATAGCCATTGTAATTATTATTACTACTTGGATTTTGTTATACAACTGATAAGTAAAATTAGGAAAATGAGTTATTATCAATTATTATAAATTATTAAAATATAAGCTATTATTAGCTGCTGGTGGTAATAGCTCTAAAAAGAGTGTACAGCTCTCCTATTCTAAGGGTACTGATAAGCAGCTGGGAAGAGCCAAGATATTCCAAATCTATGGGCAAGTATTCCTAAATTACACCTTGTACTGTGACTATGGAGTTAATTATATCTCAAAGAAGGAGAAAAAAAGTTAAGTGAGGTCAAATTACAAAAAGGTAACACAATTTGGGAAGAGGTTTGGTTATTTGGGCATCTATGTCTATTTTCCTCCACATTCTGAATGTTCCTGGAAAAAATCTTATGCTGTTTAGAGCTCAGGATCTTAGATACAGAATGTATACAGGACCTAACTGGGAGAAGACAATTTTCTCATAACTTTAGGGACAATCAAATCCTTAAAAACACCAACTGATCCCTTCCCCATTAGTAAAAACATTCCTGGTATCCATTGGCCATAGAACCCTAGTGCTCAGGGAGGAAGGAGGGAGTGGGGATAAGCTGTTTTAAATATGAAGTCCTAAACAGTCTGAAAATGGCATGTGGGTATAAGAGATCATGGGAAGAGTTGGAGAGAAGAGTGTATATTTTGTATACTTTATGTTTTACTTAATAATTAATATTTTCCCCTTTTTCTGTCTAATCAGTCAATTCCCACTCACCCTACCTCAGAAATTTCTTTTCCTTCCCAAATATCCTCATAATTCCTATAAATTTATTTTTCTGTCCTTCATTCTTTGAAGTCCGATTTTTAATAGCACTCCAATCCAAATGTGTTCTCTATTCTGACTGACCCCTCCATCTTCTGTCAAGCCATTAGGACTGGGAAAAAAAGAAATAAGAATTGATATACTGTTTAATTTGTACATGGCAGTCTAAGTGCTTTTTACAAATATTATATCATTCAATCTTCACAGGAACCCTACAAGGTAGGTGCTACTATTAGACTCATTTAGTCAGATGAAGATCAAAGCATACTATCTTTCATGTTAGTTTATTTACCATTTTATTTTGGTATTTTGGTTTTATATAAGTAGTATCTTACAATGATGACCAATATGTTTTTTACATGATAACACATTTAAAACCAGATCAAATTACTTACTATCTCTGAAAGAGAGAGGGAAGAAAAGGAGGGAGATATTTGGATAATCACAATTTCAGAAAACCTATGTTGAAAACTTTCATGACAAGTAATTGGGGAAATGAAATATATTTGAATTAAAAAAAGAAAATACAATTTAAAAAGAAGCTAAGTTAAAAAAAAAAAACATTAGACCCATTTTACAATTGAGGGAGCTGAGGCAAATGGAGGGTAAATGACATGTCCAGATTATAGGATTATATATCGTTCCTACACAAATAAATTGTATACATTTAAATTTAGAAAAAGGCCTTAAAGACCATCTACTCCAAATTCTGAGTTTTAAAAAACAGGAACTTAGACATGGAGACACTAAATTACTTGTTCAGTGTCATATAGGCACCAAGTGGCAGTGCCAGATAGCCTGTTCCTGAACGCAGTATACATTCTTCCTCAAACTTGCTACTTTGTCTAAATCATAAAAATTAAATGACAATTTTAGACTTACTAAATTAATCCATTGGTTCAGTTCTGCTTTATTTTCTTACTTCCTGGTCCTTGGCCATGAAACTATGGGTGATTAACGTGGCAGAATGCAGATTTCCAACCTGTCTTCCCCCCCACCCCAGGAGAATGGCAAAATGAAATCATTGTTTTTCTCATTGCATACAATTCATTTCTTGAATCTACATTCTCTTTCACTCTATTCAGCTCATTTTAGGTCCTACAAAATACTCTTATTCTTTGAAATTGGCAGTCATCTAAAATCAGCAGCCAGGCAGTGATGACCTACATAATGTTTATCTCCCTAGTATGTCTCCTTCATACCTCTTCAGGAGTCTAAACTCCTATAGTTCATTTTCAAAAGAGTCTGTCGCTTGAAGATTTTTCCTTTTGAGTGGAAGTCATATGCAATTTTGGAGTTCTCTAAACAGGTGTGCACACTCAAAAATATAACTACTACTTCCCTCCCTCATAAAAAAAGATGACATAATAGAAAGCTAGAATGAAATTAATATATTTTCACCTCATAAGGATGTTAAATCATGCCAAATCCTTTTATTCTGACTCTATTCCTATGCCACACACTTGACTAAGATCTGGCAGATCTGGGTGCTAATATTGATGACACTTATTAGATCTGTGGTCATGGACAAGCTACTCAATATTATGTCTCAATTTCTTCTTCTGTAAAATGAGAATTTGGACTAAATTATCACAACAATTACTTCCAGTTCTAAAATTCTCAGCTTCTATCTGAAAAAAAAAAAACTGATGCTGTAAAGGCTTGCCTACATAATAATCTATCTATCTATCTATCTATCTATCTATCTATCTATCTATCTATCTATCTATCTATGTCTATTTATCTACCTATTTATTTATTATCTATGCATTTATCTTTTTCCATTATTTTTATATGTAGGTATGAAAAATAGAAAATCATATATGGGCGTATGTACACTTATGGGTAATATTACATATTTTAGCTGTGTTCTTCTGGGCATGTCAGTTAACCTTCATTTGCCACAGTTCCCTCAACTATAAAATGTGGGTAATAATAGAACCTACTCTTTCTTTAGTTTATAAAATATTTTTAAGATATTTCCTTTATCATACTTTGCACATTATTTCACTATCTGAGCAACAGTGAGTAATCTGCATGTAATAAATAATCAGGAAATAATTAGTCAATGATTCTTAAATGTCTTTTTTACCTTGATAAGATTGTATATTACACATTTACAGACAGAGGCACAATGTATATGTGCACATATATATATGTTTTTTGTATCTTTTTGTATCCCTAGCATAGTGCCTAATATAGAGTAGGCACATAACAAATGTCTACTGATTGATTGATTGATGTTTCTGTGTGTATCTACACCTATACCTACATCTACATCTATATCCACTTGTATATCTACATCTACAGAAATTTGCATGGCTGCAGAGTACAGTGAATTCTACATTAGGCAATGGTAGAAGACTCCATTTCTGTGAAGACCTGAGCCCTAAAAGATAAATAGTATTGGGCATAGAGAAGGAACTCATTTTTCACCATCAGATTCTATTATACAAATAAATATAATCTGGAATTTAGAAGAATAGTTAGTAGGAGGTAGAATTGAAAATGGTTAGCAATTTAGGGACCCATTAGAGAGTCTACAACTATGGAGGTCACTGAAACAATGAAAAGCTTCCCCATTTCCCCCATTTTCAAAAGACTGATAATACCTGTCAAATGAGAATGGCTAGGCAGACCTGTAGTGTCAGTGTGACTTTCCTTGAAATTTCCAATCCCCTTATTCTGGATATAGAGACATTTTGCCAAGGCTTCCCTTATTAGAGTCATTTGGAATAGTTGAAAGATATCAAGAACCAAAGTATTCTAGGGGGGAGGATAATGAGACTGTATTTAGTGAAATGTAGGCTTTGCTTTACTGTTGCCTTACAATTCAGTTTTATTATGAATAAATATGGGCTTTTTATGTTTCAGCACTATTAGGAGATTAGTTTGCTAGCAGATGAGTCAACTAAATGTATTGGAAACAAGTTAATTAGGGAAGTTTTCCAGAGCTTTGAAATCTAAGTGGAGGCAAAATGAGTCAGTGAGGGTGCTCATTATTGAGAATCACCATGAGGAGAATACAGTCCAATGGAAGAATTTTTGATCCAACACCAATAAATGAGATGAGAATGGGGGTGGTTATGATGATGGTGACAATAATCAACAATAAAGTGACAATCACCACTGCCACCAACACCATCATTTTTCATGTCAGAAGACAGAATATCAAAGAAGGGGGATGATGGAAGTTGGGGATTATATTGTTCTTAAATCATTATTGTTGCCAGGGAAACCTGTCAGAAATCCTGGAATAAAATGAAATTGATGTCTGACAATACAACTGATTGAGATAACACCCCAGAAATGTGATATAAATACTCCCAAGAACTAAATAATTACATAGGGTGGCATGGTGTTTCATCGAGGCTTTAATGAAACCGGTGGGCTTATTAGTTTGACACATAGGATAACAGGGCAAGCAACAGTGCCATTTATTAGGACCACAAGAAGGAAAATTATAGAACTGTTTTATACATTAATACAGTCAATCCCTGTTAACATCTATGATAATGTGACTCTCCAGAAAAACTTTGAGCATTTTTCATGCAATTGCTTTTGTGGAAAGAGATTCCTAATTAATAGAGAGAATATTGATCCAGTGTTACAGAACAAGAAGAGGGATATAGTTGGTTCCAGATACTCTTCAATCCTGAGCTTCAGGGGAAATGACATGTGACTGGAGACTATTTTCAGTATTCTCCTGGGGTAGAAGATAAAGAAAGACTTTGGAAGTTGCATATGTATAGGGGAAGCTAGCTCATCAATGTCCCTAACCTAAATCTCTCAGATTGGAGCAAGATGAGATCTCAGTACAAATTTAGAGTCAGATTGACAGAGATAGAGAGATACTGATGCCACTCATGGGGAAATTATTTCTCCAAAATCTCTTGGAAGGTGAGCTGATAATCAAGAAAGTGTTGAGGAACTAGATTTTCTTACCTATTTTCAGTTTCGAAAATCTTTCTCTCTCTCTCTTCTGGAGTTATTTCTAAGAATTAACTGGAACTATCTGTATTTCTCTCCTTAAAGCTAGGGTTTGAAGAGTGTCTTAACCAACTCCTCTCCTTTTCTAAGTTCACAATGTTGGGCTAGCATGTTGTCTACCAAGTAGGAGTCTTTACTGGCATATGCTGCACTGTAAAAATGTATCCTATTTTTAACAACAAAATCAGATTACATATTGAATCAATATCTTAGCTGCTTAACATTGTACACAGAGACTGACCCACAGTGGTACAATCGAATGTAATAGACTTCTCCATTAGTGGCAATGCAGTGATCCTGAAAAACCCAGAGGGATCTATGAGAAAGAACACTATCCATATTCAGAGGGAAAACTGTGGGAGTAGAAACACAGAAGAAAAGCAACTGCTTGAATACATGGGTCGAGGGGATATGAACAAGGTCACATATAATACCCAGGGGAATTGCGTATGGGCTAAGGGAGGGATGGGGTTAGGGGAGGGACGGATACAATATGATTCTTGTAACCAAGAAATAATGTTCTAAATTGACTAAATAAAAATAAATAAAAATTAAAAGGGCAAAGTGAAAAAATATCTTAGCTGCTTATGCATAGTCTCATTAATTATTTCATGTATTTACAGAGTTTCAAGAAGTTTAAAATAGAATAATAATTTCAGAGTTGAAAATGACCTTTAAAAATAACAGTCCAATTACTAGAAGCAGCTTAGAAAAATTCATGAGCCACTGGACTTGGAATAAAAAAATATCTAGGTTCAAATCTTGTTTCAAACATTTATTAGCTCTGTGTACCTGGGCAAGTCACTTACTCTTTCTGTTCCTCAATTTCTTTATCTATAAACTGAACAGGTTAGACTTGATTGTCTCTAAGGTCCTTTCTACTACATTTCCATAAATGTATGTTGCCATAGCCCTATTTGACTGATGAGTCCACAGAAGCTTTAAGAAGAGAAGTAAAATGCTTAAAGTCACATAGCTAGTTAGTTTCCTAACTGATTTTAGTCATAAATGTATTTTGACATGTGGGTCCCTATTTCAAAGCACATCAATATGACATCTTGTCTATCTGAAATAATTCCTCACATAAAACTTTGTGTGAAATTTTGCCAAATGTTGTTTCTAAAATCGCATGCCTTTCATTCATGTGTACACCAATTCTGATTATTGGAAAAATAACTGGGCACATATGGCAAGTTTTGTTTTGATAACTACTGTTGCTAATTGTTCATGATTTTATTGGTCTCCATATGTCCACATAATTCCCCTCTCCCCATGTTAAAATAAAATTAGGGGAAGGAAAGAATTAATATAATCCTTTCCAGACAGTAAATCTAAGAACCATTGTTAATTTTTTTAATCCTTTTAACTTCGTAGAATTGTAGAAGTTTAGCATTGGAATGAACTTTAAAGATTATCTAGTATAGGGTTCTTAACTTAGAATTCTTTAAAATATTTTGATAATTGTATTTGAATGTAATTGGTTTCCTTTATGATTGTATATATTTTTATTTTATGCATTTAAAAATTATCCTTAGAAGGGGGCCATTCCTAGGGAGGCCTACTTCCTCTCCCACCAAATATCCTTTATGTCATAAATTCTATTGTAGAATACCATTTCTTTGGCTGAATAAAAGTGTACTTTAATACATATGAAATGCTTTTATTGAATTTCCTCCATAACCCTATACAGCAATCACAATGGCATTATTGGCCCTATTTTGTAGAAGAGGACCGGTTAAGAACTTACCCATTGACATTACTATCTTAAATGATATTTGAGGCAATGAAATGTGTATGCATATAAATGTGTGGATATATGTAAATGTGTATGTAGAGATATTTATCTATATACACATATTATTGTTTATTAACTAGAATTTTTTGCTCCCCTTTCTGATTACTATTTATTTCTCAGAGATTCTACTCCCAAAGTCAATGAAATAGTTTATTTTTCTTATCTATTTAATTTAAATCAGTAAAGGAAGAACTACAGTTGCTATAAGATTTTCCTTGTTCATTAGCTACATCGTTGCCAGTGATAGAAAGAGTTCAGAGTTCCTTATTCTCCCTTAGGCAACTGGTGTTTCTCAAAAAACATTCTCCTAATAAAAATAAATAAATTAAAAACAAAACATTCTCCTGCTGGAATGAGCAAGAGAGAAATAAATCAAGTGATATATGGCAAGGTAGTCAGGTAAGAAGAATACTCACATACATACAAAAATGATATAATAAAATTCACTTCAAAAGGCACATGAAACATTTTAAAAATTAAGCATAATAAATACGCTGTGGGAATTGTAGCTTGATTACAGAAGAAGATAGACACCTGTGCTACTAATGGAAAACTTCCTTTAACTATGTGGACATTTTTTTGGATTATTGGGTTAAAACAAGAATGTATATTTATAATATGTTTGGTTATCCCACTATTGTCATCACCAAATGCCACTTTCCATCAATTAAGTAGGCTTATGATTATTTTACTAGGTTGTAGGTGATAAGGAAATTGGGGAAAGAATAAAGGTAGTTATAACCATCACTCTATAATTAGAAATATCTTATATGCAAGCTGCCCTGGAATGAATGGCCCTAAAAGTTCATAAGCAATGAAGTGAAGATATAGATTAACATCATCATTTTTTTACTGCATTTTATTGGTGGTATTGTTTTTACATCATTTAAATTCCCAAATGTATATCTACCCCCCTGCCTTGCCCAGACAAAAATTGTGCTTTGTTATATGTGTTTATGCATTTATGTATATATACATTTATATTATTCTTAATGTTTTTAGAATTCAGAATTCCAACCTTACCTCCAACCCTTCCTCTCCCCTTGAGAAAGCAAGAAATCTGATATTGATTATGCTTGTTAAGTCATGCAAAACGTATTTCCATATTAGTCACATGGCAAAAGAAAACAGACAAAAAAAAGAAAAAGTTTTAAAAAAGTATGTTTAA
Organism: Monodelphis domestica; assembly: GCF_027887165.1. Classification (NCBI taxonomy): domain Eukaryota; kingdom Metazoa; phylum Chordata; class Mammalia; order Didelphimorphia; family Didelphidae; genus Monodelphis; species Monodelphis domestica. The sequence continues at coordinate 241,315,399 of NC_077227.1, read as the reverse complement.
ATCTGTTTTAGAGGGCAGCTGGGTAGCTCTTTGGATTGAGAGCCAGGCCTAGAGATGGGAGGTCCTAGGTTCAAATCTGGCCTCAGACACTTCCTACCTGAGTGACTCTGGTCAAGTCATTTGACCCCCATTGCCTAGCCCTTACCACTCTTCTGCCTTGGAACCAATACCCAGTATTGATTTCAAGAGGGAAGGTAAGGGTTTAAAAAATATGCATTCATAGTTAATCAGTTCTTTCTCTGAAGGTGGGTAACATTTTTCATTATGAGTCCTTACGAATATTTTACATCATTATCTTGATCAAAATAATGAAGTCTTTCATATTTCATCATCTTTATGATATTGCTGCAACTGTGTACACTATTCTCCCCGTTTTGATCATTTAACTCTCTGGAACTTCAGATAAGTCCAGTGGTTTTTTTCCCCTGGGAAGCAAACTATTCATCACTTTTTGAATAATAAAATAGTATTCCATCAGTATCATACGATGATTTGTTTAGCCATTCCCCAATTGATGGCCATATCCTTGATTCCCAATTTTTTCCACCATGAAAAGATCGGCTATAAATATTTTTCTTGTATAAATAGGTCTTTTCCCTTTTCTTTGATCCTTTGGGAGATATATCTAGTGTGCTATTGCAGGGTCAAGGGGAATGCAGACTTTTATAACCCTTTGGTTTTAGTTCCAAATTGTTCTCCAAACTGATTAGACCAGTTCACAAGTCCAACAACAGTGCAATAGTGTCCCTGTTTTTCACTGAAGCAATTGTCAATTTTCTTTTATGTCATATTGGCCAATCTGATGGATGTGAGGTATTATCTCAGAGTTGTTTTAATTTTCATTTCTCAAATAAGAAGTGATTCAGGTCATTTTTTATGTGAACATTGATAGTTTTGATTTCTTCTTCTGAAAACTGCCCATTCATATCCTTTGACTTTATGTCAATAAGTTTGTGAGAAAGGCAGTATAATTACTATTTCTTACTTTATAGATAAAAAATAGTTCAAATTCACACAAACAGGAATGAGAAAATGTGAGGTTCATAGAAACTTAGGATTTAGAAGTAGAAAGGACATGAAAAACAAACTGGAACTCTCTATTGACCAGAATGGAAATATTGAAGTATTAAGTTATTAGAGAATTGAGAAATCTTATAAGGTGGAATCATTGAAAAAACCTATTCAAATCATTTTTCCTCTTGGTAAATTGTAACACAGACTCACAGTGAATCTCAATGTTTGTTTTTCTGGTGGAGTAAATCTTTATTTTTAATATGTGCCTCTTTGTATTTAAAATATGATCATCTAAAATAGCAATTCTAAAACTTTTTGTTCTAAAAATCATTTTCCATGCTTAAAAATTATTGATGACTCTAAAAAGCTCTTGTTTATATGTATCATATAAATCAAAATTAACCATATTGGAAATTAAAAACTATCTATTAAAAGCTATTTTTAATTCTTTAAAAATAACATTAATAAATGAATTGATTTCATGCAAACCTATATAATGGCATATTTAATGAAATGAAGTTGTATTTTCCAAAGCATAATCAATGAGAACATTGTTTTATATATCATTGCAAATTTCTTTAATGTCTAGGTTTAAAAAAGAAGACAGTTGGATGTTCACATCTGCTTCTTAATTCAATCTGTTGCAATATGTTATTTTGATGGAAATAAATGAAAAAAAATCTAGTTTCACACTGATAGGTAGTTGGAAAAGGAGGAGAATTTTAATTGGCAAATTGGCAAATGACATCAAATTATTATGAAAACACGTTTGACATTAGAGACCCCTTGAAAGAATCTTGGGGACCCCAGCAGTTTACACTTTGAGAGTTCAACTAAAATATCTTTGTAATTTTTCTATTACCATTAGAAATGCTTGCATTAGGAACCATAGAAAATCCAGAAAACTTTCATATAGAGTAGTTTATATTATGCTCATGATATGTACCCACTTTTTTTATTTGCCCCTACAAGAAACTTTACAGTCATTTTAAAATTCTTATTTTACTGAGAGTAGCTTAACTTCACCATACAGAGTAGCATATTGTTCCTTTAGAGCTTAACATTAAAATATAAGAAACTTGAATGGGCTATACTTTGGGGCAGGCCTATCCCAGAGTTAATAAACATCTGTTGAAAAATAATCAGTACAGGAAATAATTTAAAGCTCAGAGTCTCATAGATTCATAGATTTGATGAGTTTTTTCAGCCAATTTGGTGTAGATAACTGTGGTTCCAATCATATTCATCAGTTACTTCCTGTGTTATCAAGAAATATGACCTAACAAAAATATAGCTATATAAGACATATATAATTGATTTATATCAAGTATAGATTCAAACATAAAGAAAACCAAAAACAAAATGAAATGCATTTTGAACTGTGTTTGTACAATTTTTGAGACTGAGTGAAATTCACTATTTGGAAGTAAAGGCAATAATGTTTTCTCTACCTAAATATTTTTATATGTATATTTTAAAAAGTTTGGTAGACTCACTATATACTTTTCTTTTGTATCCAAATAGGTATTATAACTTCTTTACTCAATACATTTGTTACCATGAGATCTAGAGCAACGGTCGATCATCAAAATGTCAGTCAATAGGTTTCATGTATAGTACAAAATCTATCCATAGAAGTTAATGGCAATGAGGAGGTACAGTTGAGAGTATTCTGGATTTGGAGTCAAGAAGACCCAAGTTAAAATTCTGCTTATATATTATTTTTGGTTATGGAAAAGTCACTTTACTTCTCAGTCTCAGTTTTATCATCTATAAAATGGAGAAAACATAATGTATACATATTATAAGAACTTCTTAATATTATATAATATAAAATATATAGCATCTACATTATGATAGTAATAAGGATGAAAAGAGAAAAGATGTGTAAAATACTTTCCAAACCTTGAAGCACTACATTCATGCTCACTATATTATTATCAAATCTGAGTTCAAATTCAAACTCAAACACTTGCTTGCTGTATGACCCTAAGGCAAATCACTTCAATTTCCCCATTTATAAGATGGGGAAAATAAAACAAAATGAGGAAAAGGGAACAATTATCAGAACCAAATGATTGTAAAACGTTTAGGCACCATGTCCGATACATATTAAGTCCTTTATAAATGTTACTGATAATGAGGAAGAAGAAAAAGAGGAAGACAGTTACCAGACTATCTTCTTGAATTTTTACAAATTTAATTCTATTGTTATTTTTCAGTTAAAATATTTAAATACTGCAACTGACCCTTCCCTGTATTTGAAGTTTTAAGAGGTATTGATTCTATTAAGGTGTATATCCTGTTTGCAGCACCCCAATGAAATGTAAAAATATTTCATGGTCATGCTTCTGATTACTCTACTAACCCCTGGCACTGTGGAGAGTTTAATTTAATAAATATCAGCCTGAGTGCTCAAGATCCTGAACTGAGAAAGGTGTAAGATAGTGATCTCACTTTATAAAGTGTATTTGACTATTAGAATCACACTTTGGTGTATCATCTTCACAGTTTATCCTTTTTCAATCAGTTTTATGTTTCACCTTGTTACTTCTGACAGTGACAAAACTGGCAGAAATGTCAAATGCTATTGAACAAATGCAACACTGAGCCATATATATTTCAGCCACAGAACAAACAAAATCCAACTGGTTTTCTTGGGTAATGTTGCTGTTCGTTTTATAGCTCTTAATTAGAAGTGCTACTGCTTTTTATCTGCAAGGTTTTAGTATAAAGTAAACTGATCATTTTTAAGGCGAGAGGGGAAAAATTCTCTTGCATTTAATCACACTAAACAAGCTCTTTAGACAATTTGTTCAGAAATTCCTCTAATTAGAGCTTGCCCTCCAGGTAATGCGGTGATCTGATTTACCAGCGGGTATAAATTAGGGACATTATGTAATTAGCACTAAGACCACAAATGGAAGTAACAGCTGGGTGGCTTTGAGGGAAGCAAATAAACAGCTCCTCTGTGGCTTCTTAATATTAAGGAAAAAAAAAGTCTTTTTATGGGTACATGATGTGGCAAATGGTGGGTGCCACAGTTCAGCTAAGAAAGCATCCTCTTCTAAGAGAATGCACCACTTTTTTGGTGCTGTATTGCATATATATTTAATAGATAAGACTTCCTACCATTAATTCAGGGAAGGAGGTGGGAGTCATATTTCTCCTAATTGGAAACTTTACTAAACAGCACTCAGTCACTTTATCTTGAAGATATGGAAGTTGCAGGAAATTAGCCTGAGGGTCTTTCAAAACTAGCATTCTATTTCCTTAAGAGTATTAGAGGAGAAAAAGAAAAAAAAATCCAGCTCCCAATTTTGATCTGCTTCCATCTGCTCTTGAGTTCTTATCAGAATAATCTCCTTGAACTTACACTCAGAAATCTAATATGGGAATATAAAATGCATAGCAAAAACATTTCTTGAAGGAATCTGCTATACTCTGCCCTGGTCAGAGGACATCTGGATTGCTGCATTGAGTTCTGGGTCCCATACAGTAGGAAGTTCATTGATAAATGGGAGAGAATCCAGAGAGGATGTCTGAGATGATGAAGAGCCTTGAGACCATGACATATGAGGACTAAATGAAGAAACTTGGGATGGTTAGCCTAGACAAGAAAAGACAGAGGCTATAGAATAGTTGGCTTTAAATATTTGACCAATTGTCATATGGCAGTATTATTTTCTTTGTTCTAGAAGGAAGAACTAAGAACATTACATTCAAGTTTCAAAGAAGCAAATTTGGGATTTAATATCAGAAAATTTTCTGACATTTAGAGCTATCTCTAAATGGAATATCTAGCTTCTTGAGGTAGTGTACTCATCTCCCTAACAAAGGTCTAAGAGCAAAGTCTTGATGGCTACATGATGGGAATGTTTACCAGAGGTTTCCTGTTCAGGCATGGATTGTACCAGCTGGCCACAAAAGTCTCTTCTTACTCTGAAATTTTGTGAGTCCATTAATCTATTTCAGAAAATTGTCACTTTATATAAGGTCTAAATTGAACACTGGTTCTTAGGTGTATAGCCCAATGCCTGAACTAGGTAGCTTTGCAAGACTTGTTGAAATCATCACTACATTTTCTATCAATTATTCTTATTTTTTTGAATAACTCTGAGCCAAAGAAAGACTAATGTAAATATCAAGTTGGCAATTTCTAGGTCACAGAATTCTTTTAAGTCTGATTTGTCTGTCTTCCCTGTTTTTTTCTATTTTTCCCCTCTTCCAGCAATGTTATAGAACTTACCTATTTGGAGGGTAGGGGAAAGCAGAGCAAACATTAGTTTTGGGGGGTTTTGCTTCATTATACTGGCACAATCCCAACTGAAAAAGAGTTGAGAAGGTACAGGGTAGATACCCAACAAAGTACCTTTTTATTATTCTTCATAGCTCATTTACAAATTCTGTCGCAGTCTATAGATACACATCTTCTTTCCAGGGCTGAGAGGTGTTTTATTGGAAGTCATGTGAAGTCACAAGGAAGGACAAAAGTCATTCAAACAGTGTTTAACAAGTTCTCTGTCTGTCATCAGGCAAGACAAATTTATTGGAGTATCTTAGATCCAGAGCAGAAGATATTAGCCTATGGTTGTGTTACTAGATCTTTACAGGCTAGTCATATGTAATATGTCTATTGACACCGAATGACACCATTTATAAAGTGACAATTAAAAGGCAATTAAAAATAATAACTTTAAGTGCTCTGTTTTATTATTTCAGAAAATCATAAATAGGATAAAAATGACTGCTATTTTCCATTATGACATTTCAATCTCAAATAAAATTTAAACCTTCATCAGGGAAACAGATTTCTCAGCCCTTTTCAAATCTGCTATGTGACAAGTTTGATGTCTCTTTGAGTATGGATATGGAACTCCCATCAATCCGGAAGGGAGTTCCACTTAATTAACTAAGAAGAGATCAGATTTAAAGGATAATTAAGTTGTAACAACCCAAGTGCAGTCAAGCAAGTAGAAAGTTTCTCTGAAACCACTATTAGGAATTCATTCATGACGGCAATATGTTTTCTGTGTCCCCTTCTTGGGCCTCTTGGGGTGGGAGTTGCTCCCTTTTTGCATCATAAGAGTCATTTTATGAGGTGAATGACACATAGCTTACTCTGCACCAGAATGTTTTCACCCATAACTTCTTTTAAGCCATAGTGTGCTACAAAACATAAGCCACATTGCTTTTAGCCTGCTGAATGTGACCTAAATCCCTTAATCAACAATATGCACTCATATGACAGCCAGTCACAAAATATTGAAAGAAATGTTTTAGTTCATTAGGAGTATGAAAGCCACATCATAACTAGCTTCATTAAATAGCAAGAAAGATTATTTAACCAGCCTAAAGCTTGTTATTTTGACAGAGCTGGGGTGCATTCAGCTAATTTAGATAACCAAGTCCTTTAAAATACATCAATAATTCTACTTAAATATTGAAATTGACATAGTGCAATGGAATTGGAAAAGATATTTAAGTTTTTATAGGAAATTAGAAAACCTCTGATGTCAGACCTTGTCATTTTGTTTGGGAATTCACGAATGAAAGGGAAAAGAAAACTTCAATTCTTAAAAAAAAAGAATCTTCATCCTTCTATAAGTTACTATTTGTCTTCAGGTCAACTCACTAAAGTTCTTGGGGGTTAATCACCTTTCTTTCCCAATAAGAGAGTATACTATATGATTTTAAAGTCCCTTTTGGTTTTATTACATTTAATTCCATAATTATTTACTCAAGGTTTACACAGTGTAACTATTAGGCTAGGTTATGAGAAAGACAAAGATCATTGCCCTTATAGGGCTTACAAGCTAGTAAGAAAAATCATATATGATAGGGCACCAGTATCCAAGAACTACCATGTATAGTTTAAACCTTGGATATAAGCAATCACCTGTTGACTCCACATGCATGTGTTCTTCTTCCTGGCTCCTGACCTTTGGCTCAGTGCTCCATAGTCTCCCATTTCCCCGGCCCCCCTAAAAAAGTTACAAAAACTTGAAATTGAAAATGGAAAAAATGGAAGTTAAAGCAGAAGAGACTTCTATCAGGACAGAAGACCCTTTTGCAGGGGGTGGGGAGGGCACTTCACAGGTGGTGGCACTTTGCAAGCAGCAGATCCTTAGGGGTTGATTCTGGACAACTAAAACCACAGATATATTGAAACTAGTTAAATGGGTTCTACTATATATTCAACTGTATTTTATGCTAAGTGCATAAACGGAGTATAAAAATGTATTATGAGAGTTTAGGAAAGGAAGAAGTTACTTCTATTTGGGTGGATCAGGGAAAACTTCAAAGTGGTAGTATTTCATCTGGTTCTTAAAGGATACACAGGATTTTAGCAGATGGATAAGAAGGATGTGGGAAGTGTAGATCATGCCAGTTTGCAGATAAAATTAAAGGGCAGAGGTATGCAATAAGAGCAAGTGCACAGTATAATTTGATTGTAGTAAAGTATGAGGACAGTATTATGAGGAAGGGCTGGATAGGTTGATTAGAGTGAGAATAGAAAAAGTTAGTAGTACATTTAAAAAAAAGGACAGGGAATTCATATTTTATTTCATTTTTCAATGGCACCATTGAAGTCTTTTAAGAATGCTTAGGAGGATGCATCTATAGTTCAGTAGAAAAGTCATGTGGACTGAACTAGGGAATGGTAATGCATAATGATAAAATTCTCCAATCTCCGTGATACTTAAAAGGAATTTTAAGCAGTTAAAGGTGAAAGATTTGTTTTTATCATAGATATTACAATTTTTATTTCCATTAGGAGATATCTTTTACCATTATTTTACACTATCATATTTTAATATTAGATGGTTTGTATTATCTACTGATAGACCTATCAAGGTAAAATCAACTTATATGTCAAATATTGCACTGTTACAATGGAACTAGTAATAAAAAATAATATAGACAACATGTAGTTCCTGACCTCAAGCAGATTACAACGAATTTCTGATAAGGTGTTACAAAAATGGGGGGATGTAAATAGATGATAAATGTAGAATAGAGAAATAGAGGATAAGCAAATAGATAAAATAGATAAAGAGACACAATTAGATAAATGTTGGATGGGGGACAGAGTCAAACATAAGACAACATATAATCAAATATTTCATATGGTCTATGTTAAAAGTGGCACAGAAATTTATGAAGGAAAGATCTTTTGGAGTTACAGTAGACAAGATAATTTTAAGAATTAAGAATACTTAGGTGACCTGATGAATCCTGCTATTTCAGACTCAGCATAGACAAATTTTCCCTCAAAATACCAAGCATCATATGCTTAAAAGAGAGATACCTTAATATAGTGGATGGAGATCTGAACTTGGAATGAGAAAAATCTAGTGATCTTTGAAACATAGTGGCAATTTGGCCCTATATAAGACATTTAATCTTTGAGTGCCCTAAACAACTCTCTTAAAATTATACATTTTGGAAGAGTATTGATCTTCATTGATAGAAGAAATTTTCTAAAGCCATGAAATCACAGGGCCATGTAAAAATCAGCATCTAATACTAAATGCTTTGTAGATATTGTGTTTAGTAAATGGTTGTTGAATTGAGTTGTGCAATTCCCCAGTTCTGTTAGTAGAAACCAGAACTATTTTGTCCTGAGTCTGAAGAAGTACTACTGTGGAAAGAATTTCTGAAGTAAGGAAAGTGATTTAAAACCTATATCTTCATGACTTACTCCAAGTACCCTAAAGGGAAATCTGAGTGTAGAAGTACTCAGCTTCTCTATCATCTATTTCTGTATAGGTACAATATGATTTCAAGCCATTGCATTCCTCATTATAGTGAGGGCTGTTCAAAATGATATTCACCTAAAAAGAGAATCCTCATAGACGCTGAGTTCAAATTGAAATATATTTTTCTCTTTATTTTTCTCACTTTTTTGGTATGGCTAAGATAAAAATATTTTGCATGAATTCATATGTATAACGTCTTTCTTGTCTTCTCCATGAGTGGGGGGAAAGGTGAGGAAAGATTGAGAATATAGAACTGAAAATAAAAAATAAAATAAAAAAGAGGGAACTCCTTTAGGAAAGGAACTGTCTTTTGTCTTTTTTTGGTGTCCCAAATACTTAGCACTATGCCTGGAACAAAATAGGTGATTAGTGAAGCTTGTTGAAATGATTTAAAATCTATTCCAATACAATGATTAATTTTTACCCTCTAACCTACAATTGTCACTCTTTATACCAAACCAAATGCCACTCAATAACAAAGCAAGACAAAAAAAAGAGAACTAGAATTAGAATAATACATTAATAATAATAATAATGGTAATAAATGGTAATAATGGTAATAAAAATAATAATGATAGTAAATGAATAATAAAATATTAGACTTCTAAGGAATTATAGTCACCATGATTCACCTGCTTTCTCATCTTAGAACTCCCCTCAGTAACTAGAGCCCTGGAATATTTCTTCAAAATGTCAGATCCCTTCTCCATTAATGAGTTTTTCCAAGGGTTCCATTTTACAGATGAGTCCAGCCCACTCAAATTTCATTCCTGATATGTGCTTCTGACTTTCTGTCACTCTGATGTCCTTCCATTCCCCTTTAGTTCTATTTTATGTGTTTTATTTCCTGACTAAATGCAAGCTACTTGAAGACAAAGATTATATTTTTACTTGTATATGTATCCCCAACACTTAGCATAGTGCCTGGCACAAAATACGTAATGTTTGTTGTCTCTGTAGTGATCATTATCTTGGTGTGGAAATATCTTCTGTTACATCTCTGTAACATCTTTTACCCTCAATAGTACTGTAAGGTATGATGTGGAACGGGCCTTAGAAATCATCAGATTTCAGAATTAATATACCAGAGTTGATAAAAGTATGTTTAGATATAGTATCACAGATTTTAATGCAGATTTCTTGACTTTAGGTCTAGCGTATTATCTCATTACGAATTCAAATCACACCACACACACTTATTTGCTGTAAGATCTCAGTCAAATCAATGAAACTTTCTAGGTCTCCGTTTTTTTATCTGTAAAATGAGGATAATAAGAACATCTACTTTATAGAGTTATTATGAGGATAAGATGATATAAACAAAATACTTCGAAAGCCTTAAAGCACAATATTAATGTCAACTATAATTATTATTATTCTCACCCCATCACATGGGCTAATAATGAAATTCATTCTATTTTCAGAAGGCTCTAATTATTGTTGCGAAGAAATTCCATGAAAATAAAACCTTTATAATTCTTGCATGAAGTTCATTGTCACAGTATTTGACCTGTTCTCCCAGCAAACCCTTTATGCAAGCAGCTGAGAAAGTAGCAAAATTAACTTAGCGGAGGTGTATGTGACTGGAGCATAGTACACATGTTCTAAGGGAATGAACAAATGTTCAAATTCAGGGACCTACGTATGCCACAAACTGAACAAGAGATAATGAACACTTAACTAGTTTTCAATTTTATATGAAAATGTACACTTCAAAGGAATGAGGCTGATGTACCCTTTATTTATGTCGTTTAGAACTTTATTCAGAGCCATTTTGGTTCATCCTTATTTATTAGTACTAATGTAACCATGGACTGTATTTCTATCATCTGTGACACCACTATTAGATGATATCCTCACCTTTTGGCCACAGGATGATACATTTTTTTTTTCACTCACAGAATGCTCAGAACATCAAAAACCAGATTCTAAGAGGTTACACAGTGTATCATTGGAAAAAACTGACCAGTCCAGAGAATCATGGCTTAATGAAGTAATGAACTTTTAATTTTTAATAATTTAGACTTACCATTTGGGGTTTTAATTATTAATTATTTATGTATTACTTATTTAATTTAGCAATTCATTTTTAAGTAAAATTAATCATTTATATTTATCATGAGATTGCAGAGCATTTTACTGAACATAGCATATAAGACTACCAGATACACTTTATTCTCCCCTGGAATTTAGTGAATAAATAGAAAGGATAAGAATTTTCCTGTGAAAAAATAGGAGACTTGGGGGCAGATAGATGACTCAGGGACTGAGAGCCAGGTCCAGAGTTGGGAGAACCTGGTTTCAAATGTGCTCTTACATACTTCCTGGCTATGTGACTCTAGGCAAGTCACTTAATGCTCATTCTCTAGCCTTTACCATTCATTTGCCTTATTATCAATACACAGTATTGATTCTAAAATGAAAAGTGTTTAAATTTTTAAATAAGAATGAAAAGGAGGGATAATTAATTCTATGTGCCTCAAAGAAAAGACTTAAGACTACTGGGAATTAGGGTCATGTGATAAAATAAACATTGGATTTGGAGTCATAAAATTTGGGCCAGGATATTGGCTCTATTGGTTAACCTTGGACAAGTCACCTTTCTTGGACCTCTGTATCCTAATGAATAAAATTATTAGGTTGGAAGGGAGTATGTTGGAAAGTATGTTAATAGGATTGGTGTTCAAATCCTGACTCAATTGCATGCAATAAAGGCAAAGTCATTTACTATCTTTGGAAGATAATTTCCTTGTGATTAACATGAGAAATATTGGACTTGATAGTCTTTAAGTTCCCTTTCAGGTCCAGATTGATGACTAAATAAACCAAGTAAACCAAGGTTACTTCTGACTCTGACTAATTCTTTAACCATTCCTTATCTATATAATTGTTAAAATTTAAATTAATGTCCAATAACTCAAAGTATTATATTTTATAAGATTTATTATTAATCACTTGAAGTAGAAGAAATAAAGAACAAAGTATGGAGCTTAAATATGTCCATGTAAGTAAGCTTCTACTGACTGACTGTCACCCAACCTCCACAACCACATTCCCATGAGCAGAGAGAGGGAGGAGCTATACTCATGACTTTATCTTCAAAGCAAAAGGACATAATATGAAAATGAAAATGGGAAGCTGGGAAAGAGAGTTCTGGGGAGAAAATTCTAATTAAACATAATAAAAGAGTTGGACTAGTCTTCAAGATTTCTTTCCAGCTCCATATCTTATGATGTTACAATCTTATAAATTACAGAGGGATAAAATTCAAATCAATACAGGAGAAAACTATAACAATTAGAATTGGATAGAAAAAAGTGGAAATGGTTGTCCACCAAGAGAGTAAGTTTCCCATGTGAAGAGGTTGGATGAAAATTGTCTTCCTTTGTCAAAGAGGATCAAAATGACATCATTGATCCCTTTTCACTCAATCATAAATTAAAGTGAGGCAGAATTGCACAAAGTCAGGCTCACTCTCTCTTCCAGAATCATCAAAGTCCAAAGCCAAGACAAAAGTCAAGATGACTAGTGATAGCCTATAATGCAGTGGATGACCCTGACATTTTCAATGTCTTAACAAGCTCTAAGAACTCTACCTTCTACCACCTTCATGACCATTGGAATATATTGTTCTCATACTCCCCTTCAGCTGGGGTAAGAATTCATGGAAGGGTTTGAGGACTGTCAATGACCATCCATATGGTATGTACCCTGACTGCTCAGATGGTCTAGCAGAGAGGGGGATATTGACAAAGATAGGCAATAATGACCTTGATTGTTTCTCAAGTCTGTACCTGGCCTCCCCCTAGCTATGGGGTACAGATGATTCCTTCCCTACTCAAGTGGGTCAGGTCTTGCTCCTAAGGCCCACTCTGCTGTGGTGCTGGTCCCAATGTGGAGGTGAATTTAGCATGCCAGGTCCCCTATCATAATGTGGCTGACTGGCTTTTCCTCTGACACTACCTTCTTGTAATGCCTTCCTGTGGCAAGTCTTACATGGGGATGCTTTTAGGAGCTTGTGGGGGATGGGTCATTGGCTCCCAAGAGCCTTCCACTGGCCTTGGCTGGGGGCTGTGCTCTCTTCATGTTGTGCAGGGAAGTGTGAGCATGTGTGTGCCATTATTCCAAATCAAGGTGTTAAAGCAGAAAATAAATAATATCTTTTCAGAGATGTTATTAAAACAATTCATGCGTCAAGTCCCTAAAAACTTAAGCAAGACAACCTCTGAAATGACATTATTCTAGGATTCTAATTTTCCATTAGATCCTTTTGTTTCTCAGTTTACAAACTTAGAGGGACATGCTTCTGATTGGACAGAAAATGGTAAAATTCTTCAGAAAGTCTTAATAATGGAGATTCCTATTTAAGAGTGGGATCTAATCACTGGCAGAGCCAAACTGTTGTTTCTGTTAGATCAGCAGAGATTTTCTTATTGTTCTTAGATTAGAGAGAAGCAGCAGTGGCATTCTGGAAAAATTGGGGTTAGTGTCTGAACATCATGAGAACTTCTTGCCATGCTTTGTGGATGTTGCTACACTAAGCTTGCCAGATAAATGTAAAAATGACCATAGAATACAATTTCACTAGAATTTTTAGGGTGAATGTATTTCTTTAAACCTCAAATAGGCTGCCCTAATTTTGATAAAAAGGACCTTTGTTCTCTACTCTGTTTCCCATCTACAGTTATATTACCTCTATTGACATTGCAAATCCATGCTATTTATTATTTTTTTTAAATTGTATGTATATCCTGGCTAAAGTCTGAGAAATGATAGATTCTTCCTATCTCTTGCATTTCATCCAAAAACAACTGGTGTGGAAATAACTGTATGTCTTCTTCCACACTTTTATAAACTGCCTATGTGCTGAAACTTAGTTGGCAGACCAGAGCATTGATTGTGCTGCTGAGTGATTAGTGATGTTTAGAGTATGAAATAGGAGGCTTAAGATAGAAAGCAAAAATAGCCCAAGTTTAAGATAAATAAGTATTAGAATAATAAAAAATATGAAACCAAGGTTCCAACAGGATATATGTTCAGATGAATATTTTTGACTTTAAAAAAGCAATAAAGATTAAAGTCACAGATTATCAGTGCTAAATTTGAATCACTAATGGAATAGATCTTGACATCTAAACTTGACAAACAGTATAACACGCCTTTCAGGGAAGACTTCTCCCAAGTAAGTAAATGCAAAATAGAAAAGATGCATGCTGCAGAAAGCATCCCAATGCTAGCTTTGGTACTGTCTTTACAACTCAAAAATGAATTTTAATTTTCCAAGTTTCCTTATAGTCACCTTTATATTTGTGTTCTCTGAAATTCGACAAGACTTGTTTTCATTATTGTGGAATACTTAGGATTAGACAAAGCCATGAAACAAGTAATATGGGGTTATTCAAGTACCTTTTAAACAGTTAACTTCTAAATCCTTTCTAAATCATCTAGCCTAAGCCTAGGGTAGAGTGTATCTTGAAATACCTGTTTTATTCATTGTTCAGCTACTCAAGCACTCACTAGAGTGGGAGATACATAAACATGCCAGAAAGTAACTAAAAAATTACAAATGTAGAACTTGGGGTAAATCTATAATAGAAATTACTATAATCTGTCATATGTTTAATGCATTGAACAATTGATAGCAACATTCCATAATGTAATTCCTCATATGAATAATCAATATGAATTATCAAATCATCTCACTTTGTATATAGTTTTCCTAGGTTCAAATAGATAAGAAATTTTTCATTTGTATATTATTATAATTATTCTTCTATGATCAAGGAGTTTCAAAAGTATGGTAACTGTCTAAAAATTATATACTGAAGGATGAGGCAGATAATACAGAAAGATTGCAGGACATGAAAACTGAGATTGACTTGGAATAATATTATATAATAGTGCAATAACTGACCCAAATCTTCAAATTAATTTGTGCATTAATTCATTCTTTTCTATAGTCACTGGATATTTACATTTAATATGTGCCAGGATTGTACTGGGTGCTTCAAATCCAGCAATAATAATTCCTGTCCTCAAGTTGCTTACAGTCTATTGGTTTGAATAGTTATAATACTCACATTCTATCTATTTCTTGATGCCTACTATCAACCAAAGATCAGCATATCGTCCTAGGCTGTTATTGTTAAAAGTCATACTACTTCATTTCTCCAGGAAAGGTAAGATTTGAGAGGCCTCAGATTTGGTACTACAACATACAGTTTGTTCAGATGTTCTATGTTTGTTTTAAAAGAAAGAAACTGCAAAAGGAATCTTCATTTGAAGTTTCTTTAAAAAAAGCAAATCTCATTTGGTGTCCAGAAAATTGATATATACATAGAATTTTTATATTTGGTATTTGTGATTTCCATTCTGTTTCCAAAGAAAGTTGAGGTACACTTATATGGTTAAAATTTATATGAAGCAGGAATACCTATAACCAGTTAAAGCTGACCCTTTTTGAATAAATAATATAGCTTACAGAAACATGGGCTCTCACTTTACAATTAGTTAAGGGGAAAAGTGGAAGAAAGGATTTTTAATGACAAAAAAGTACATATATCTAAGAAACAAAAACAAACAAACAAAAACCTTGGTTAATCATGAAAACATTGTAGAATTTGTTTACTTGGTGATGTGGTGGACAAAGCACTGGGTTTGAATTCAGAAAGACCTGAGTTCAAATCCTCCTCAGGATACAATGTGTGATGCTGGGCAAGTCAACTTAACTTCTGATTGCCTCAAGTTCCTCAACTATAAAATGGGGGTACCAACAGGATCTACCTCCCAGGGCTGTTGTGAGGATCAAGAGATAATATTTGTATAGTGTTTTGCAAACCTTAATTCATCATATAAATGCTAAATATTATTATTATTAATCATTTCAGGCCCCCTTTGTTCTTATACCAAATCCGTCTGTAAAGGCCTCCATCTCGTCATTCTTTCCACAAACTATTATTATTTTTTAATACCAGTTTACATTTTTTCCAATAAACATACTGATTCATTCCTCTGGCTCATTATTTCAGCATCCCATACATTCTGTCATTAGACTCAGTGTATATAACTAATAAATGCAGTGTTTTTGTCAGTCTCACCCTAAATGGATAACTTCAAACTAGGACTTCCCTAGAAAAGAAACAAGGAAGCCTCAGTATATATCATAGAAGACTTTTATTTCTAGATCATGCCCGAATCTCCTCCCTTGAACAAGACCCAGAATAACAGAAAGGCTATAATTTCCTTTTCTGTGTATAACACATACATTTAATATATAGATATGTAGGAATATACAGACATTCAATAATATATAATTGTGCATATATTAATAAATGTGTATATGGATATATATGCAAATATATTTGTTTATATAAAACAAGACAAAGAAAAAAGAAGGAGGATAAGCAAAAGGCAGAGAATAGAATAGTGGGATCTGGTACACATTAGAACAAAGAGAATTTTCAAAAGGGAAATCATAATGTAAAACAGACAGAATTTTAAGCTATGTGGGAGCTAGGGAACCCAGCTGACCAGTAGACTTTACCATATAGACACAAAGAGCACACATATTTCTTTATTCCCAATATAACAAGACTTTTTGTTAGTAACATAATATTTGTATAGTGGCTGTCTATAGCTGGCAGGGAGAAGCATGGAAGAGAGGACTTTGGTCATCTTCAGACTTGAAAGACCCTCAGCCCATGTAGATTGCTTCAGTCACCAGATTTTTTAGAGATCAGCAAAAGATAAGGGAGATAAAAGGTGATCAGGACTCAGAAGAAATAGAATTAAAGCTAGGATTATCAACAAGATTCCTTGTCCTATGTTTGACAACCTTATCCTCATAATCTAAGTAAACCTTCTTTTATAGCTTTTGCATGTATAGTACCAATCATTTATTCCATGTTGAAACCTGGGTTTAGGATGGCTGCCAGAGACCTCCAAAAATAATAAAAGGAAATAGATAATTAACAAAAGAGTCAACAATTTAGTTACTAACTTGCTTTCACCTAAGGGGCCTGGGAGAGAAGGGAATCATCACTTAATACACACATAACCTTGGGCAAATCGTTCAGGTCTCAGTTTCCTCATCTGTATGTAAGAGGCTATACCACCATCTCAATTTACCACAGAAGGCTCAGTCATCTGATTAGAGTTTTAGAAGATGACTACCACAAACAATAGGATAATATTTTTTGAGAACTGACCAGACTGTCAAGAGCCAGTCTTAGTCTTTTTAAAAGGAAGAACCAAGAAAAATGGATGAAAGTTGCAGAGGCAGGGTTAGGCTTGGTGAAAGGACAATTTGTTTCTAGAAGTAATGAGTTCCTTCTCATTAGAATTCTCCAAAAAATGTTTGCATGACCAACCACTTGTTGGGGAGATTAAAGAAGAAACATTCATATCATATTAAAATTAGAAGCCTTTGAAATTCTTTCTAATTCTTAGGATTTGGGGATAGAAGGAAATTAATTCATTTGGAAGGACTTGCTATTTTTTTATGGAACTATATTCTGGGAATAACTTCTTAGTAGTCCTGGAGAGGGACATCAAAAATCCTTTCATACATTTCTTTCACTTTAGAGATGAAAAAAAATGAATCGTAGTTTTATTATATAGATCCTTAAATAAGGGACATTGGATAGTATAATGGATATAGTCATCAACTATAGTTATGTGATATTTTTCACATGATTTTTATATTGAAACGCTATAAAAATAAAATCATAGATTTGAATCTTGCCTCAGTTATAACTCTTCTGTAGGTAACTCAGATGATATTTTATTAACTTTCTGACAGTCTTAATAATATAATGATATTGCTTAGGGAAGACAGAGGAAAATATAGTCAACATATCTATGAGATGTCTATTTAAAATATCCATGACTTTAATTAAGCTTTTGTCAAGTCCTAGAAATGAATCAATTCATGGCTGAATTTTCTGACAAAAGCTTGAAATGCAAATATTGAGTCATTCTGATTTAAAAGAATAAATATGTTTTATGTTGTAAACATAAAAGATGTAGTTGAAATTTTGTTTTAAAAAATTGGAAAGGAAGCTTATATATTTAGTCATATAGGGAATTAAAATTTTATATACCCAGAGGTGGGCTGCATAACTTCCTAGTCTAAGAACTTTTCAAAAACATACCTCTCTAGAATTCTATCCACATCCAGAGAAAGAACTGTGGGAGTTGAAACACAGAAGAAAAACATATGTTTGATCACATTGATCACACAATGATGATAAGATTGGGGTTTTGGTGTTAAAAGGTCATTTTGTTGTGAACATGAATAATATGGAAATAGGTTTTAAACAATGATAGATGTATAACCCACTGGAATTGCTTGTCAGCTCAGGGAGGGGAAAGATAACAAGAGTGGGGAAAATCATGAATCATGTAACCATGGAAAAATATTCTAAATAAATTAATTAATTAAAAAAAATCTCTCTGAAAAGCAGGGTCTACCTGTATAGTAAAGCAGTAATGACACTCCTCATCTTTTATACATTTCTCAGTAGGTGATATCTTTTTTAATGATTAAAAAATTTAAATTTACATGTGGAAATAATTTTTGATAATTGTTATTTGACCTTATAAAATTCAGATTCAGAATATTCTTATGTAATACAAATTTCCACATTGCTATTGTCATATCACACATACAATAGAAATCTCATGAAGAAAATATATTGGAAGAGCACATGTTTTGAACTATACTCAGATTCCAATAGCTCCACCTTTGGCTTTGGGTAGCATTTTCTTCATGAGTCACTTGTGATTTTCTTGAAGACTTGCTTTGCTGGTAATAGTTTAGTCTTTCACAGTTTTGATCATCATATAATATTTCTGTTACTATATTCATTGTTCTCTGGGTTCTGCTCACTTTGCTACACTTCATATAAGATTTTCTAGGTTTTTCTGAACTCATTCTGTTAATAATTCCTTATAATTCAATATTATATTATTACAACCATATACCACATTTGTTCATCTAATCCTCAAGTGATGGACATCTCAGTTACTAATTCTTTAGCACTACAAAAAGAACTGCTAAAAATCTTTTGGTACAGGTAGGATTTTTTTCTTTATCTATGATCTCTTTGGGATATAGACCCAGTAGTGGTATTGCTGGGTCAAAGATCATGCATAGTTTTTTGGCCCTTTGAGACTGGTTCCATATTGCTCTCCAGAATTTTTGTATCCGTTTAAATTTCCACCAACAGTATTTTACTTTCCTTATTTTCCCTAATGCCCTCCAACATTTATCATTTTCCAATTTGGTCATGTTAGCCAATCTGGTTCTTGTGAGAGAGTATTTCAGAATTGTTTTAATTTTCATTTCTCAAAATTAATAGTGATTTGGAGCATTTTTTTCACATGACCATAGATAGTTTTAATCTATTCCTCTGAGAACTACCTATTTATTTTCTTTGACCATTTCTCAGTTGGGCTTTTTTATTTTTTTATTCTTACAAATTTTTTTATTCTTACAAATTAGACTATGTTCCATATATTTGAGAAATGAGGCTTTTGTCAGACATTCTTTCTATAAACTTTCCCTCAGTTTTTTTTTGTTTCCCTTCTAATCTTAGTTGCATTGGTTTTATTTGTGTAAAACCTTTTTAGTTTAATATAACCAAAATTATCTATTTCATTTTTCTTAATGTTCTCTATCAGACACATCTCTTGACTATATCTTGTTCCACTAAAATAGATTCCAGAAGATTGGTCAAGGCAGATCACCAGCCTTGAACCTCAGCCAGTCCCTTATGAGCCAAGGGAATATGGGAAGTAGTTAGGTTGGAGAGAGAGGTAAAATCGCCGCCAGATCCAAACTATTCCCAATTATTTCACTTAAACAATTTTTTATCAATATTGTTTATTTTTAAATACTTTATATGTAAATATTGTACAGCTAAAACAAACTGGACTTAGTCAGAAGGGATCTGGGTTTGTATTCTCCCTTTACCCCTACCACCAGGGTGACCATGAGCAAGTTATTTAAGATGTCTGAACCCTTAGTTTCTTTATCTGTAAAATGATACTCTGTATTTCCCAGGCTTTCTGTAATGTTCGAATGAAATAGCATACTTAAAACACTATGCAAAGCTTAAAGTGCATCTTCTGTCAGTTATTATTATTCCTGTCAAAGGTGCCTGACCTTTGAGCCTTCTCTTCTAATTTAGATTTAACATCAAGCTTCACTATGTGAATGACAGTCAGTGTTCCACTTCCTCTCAGTTAGTTTCATCCAAGCTATGCTAGTGGACAAGTCAACTATACATTGCAGATAATTTCAACTTTCTGCTAAAACAAATTCCTCTTGGATCTATGGTTTCCCAAATATACAACTGATGTGGCTGGAATTGCTTTTTGTATCAGTTCCATTATTTGTTTTTACTTAGATAAATACTCATTGTCCTCTTTCCAATATGTTATATAATCAGTAAGATTGTCATCTATTGAAACTATACATTGCCTGCATACCAGAGATGTATTGTATCCTTTCTGAGGTTAAAAGATAAAAAGAAAAAAAGAAAAGAAGTTGAAATTGTGGTTTCCACATTCAACAAAGTTGTTTCAAAGATTTTGGGAAACAAGGTTATCTTAACTTCCAAGGACAACTTACATAGCAACTACAATTACCTTGGAATGAATCTATAGAAATTCATTCCCATTGTTTATGAAGAAGTAATGATGAAGCATTGGAGGCTCCTTTATGCCAATAAATCTAAAAGAAAATTCTTTAAGATGTTAATTCCTACTGGGGATTAAACGATAAATAAAGACTCATAAGGGTCTTATATTGACTCAGGAAAAATGTATTCATATTATCTATATTTAACTATAACACTATTTTATTGAATAGTTTTCAATTCTATTTTAATTGGGTTCAGGCTACATTTGCAAGTGTTCTGGTATAAAAGTGGTCAGTGAGTCATGTGTTTGATGACTCTGCTGTAGACTATTCACTATACTATAATGCCTTTCTATCCAAAGAGGTTAATTGTTTTTCTTGGAATGACTTTGGTAAATCCTGGTCTATACACTGTGTCTGAAGATTCCTTAGAGTACCTAGAACTTTAAAATTCTATTTGGATATGCCTTTATTAACTTGCAGTATATCTGATCTGGGTCAGAATCCTTTCATTTTTGTCCATCTCTACCATTCCCAACAAAAGAATAATAAAAAGCTGTTATTTTAAGGATTGATATAAATAACCATGAAGACTGATGCAAAAATAAAAAACTTAAGAAATAAGAGAATTACAAGGTGTTAAGATAATATATCGAATGCCTCTTTTCAATATTTTAATTGTGACTAAGTTTTATAAAATGATCTTAAATGCTTGTTGCTTTTTGAAACACTATTATTGTAATAGCTGAGATGGAAAAAAATGCCACACAATATTGCAAGGGTGGATTATCTTTAAATAGAGTCAACTGGTTTATTAGATGGAATGATTAGCAAACCTGGATAAAATAAATTTCCAAATAATGAGAAAGATTTATGTTCCTCATGATATGCAGGGTTTATTTCTAGACTTTCTGGGATTATAATTAAAGATGAATTCTGAACAACAACAAAAAAACAGATAAGTTAATTCACTTCTGAATTCAAAAAGGCATGCATGATGTACCAAAATAACATTTGCTTTCAGTATTCTAAATTAAATTTAGTTTATAGTAATAATATGATTTCCCTCAAGCTCTTTTAAATTAATATTTAATATTCTATATTTGGTATTTTAAAAAATAAATGTAATGTGAAATCAGGGAAAGATGAATAGGGAAAATTAAACTAAAGGATAATCTGAATAGACATAAAGGACTTCAAATCTCACCTTCTCCTTTGAGCAGAAGTACAGTGTACCCCATCATAAGGACTGTTAATCAGTTGGAACAAGATTATCTGGGCTGCCTCATTGCCAAAGTATGGCTTGCAGATGGTCGGAAAGCATCATCTTTCAGCACATGATCAACTATAAGACATGTAGCAGCAAGAAAAAATATCTCAAAAGGAATGAGTTCCTTTGGTGGTCATCTGGAAAACAGTACCTTCTTATTCATTTGTCATAGGTTAAAATCAATCTGAAAGAAGGGAATTTGATTCTCACTGTAATCATTTTTTGTGCACATAGCATTTGATTAAATCACAAGTTTTTCAAGTCTTTCATGCTGATATGATATGCTTGGAACAC
This sequence comes from Monodelphis domestica, assembly GCF_027887165.1. NCBI lineage: Eukaryota > Metazoa > Chordata > Mammalia > Didelphimorphia > Didelphidae > Monodelphis > Monodelphis domestica. The sequence continues at coordinate 241,293,414 of NC_077227.1, read as the reverse complement.
TGAAAGGCCTATGAAAGTGTTTCACTATTTTTCCTAAAATAATTTGTACCTGTTTCAATATGTTTCCATGATAACATGATGGAAAGACTTAGAGCACTCTAGTTATAAAAAGAATATCATTCATTATAACATTATTTTAAAGTGAGAAATGTAGTGGCAAAGTAAGCAAAAATAACATTCTTGGCTAGCCTACTCTTTGAAAAAGCCACTTTTTCATTCATATAAAGTAAATAAAAATGCTTTGAAGGTAAACAGAAAAAATGTTGATTTGTATTTATTTTAAAGTCTCTTTTAATATTAGGGCAAGTTATTTTAATAAAAGTGTAAGCTTTGATTAAAAATAAATTTTATGATGTTTCTCATATTTCCTGTGCTCTAAAACATATGATATTAACACACACCAAAACAACTGAATTCCCCCATGTCCTATTATCTGCTGCTTGATAACTGAGCCATTTAATTCTTTCATGTTATTGGCTGAGAGCAATTCGACTTTTTATGCCTCTGACAAAAATACAACTTTCTGAAGTATTAATACATAACTTACAGAATGCAAAAAAGGCAAATCTACTTATCTGGACAACCTCATGAATTGGATACATTATCAGATACAAAATTTTAAAGCAGCATTTTTTTGGTGTTGTTTTTGTGATTTCAGAGATCTCAAAACTTTTCTCCAGATTAACCAGATTTGAATGAGCATTTGTTTATGTAGTTTTCTGCTTCATAATTAGAAAATATTTCTGCTGATTTTTTTCATGCATGCTTTCTACGGCTATGTTTTAGTCATCTAAATTCTCTTAATATGGTACAAGTGATAATAAATGGTGACTGTTTATAAATTTCTGCCTCATTTTCATCCTCTCAACTCTAAACTTTGTGTACCTAATAGGCTTTGGTTAATGAACTGGTAGCACTTAATAAATGCTTGTTTATTTAATCATGAGAAACATGCTGAATTAGAGGTAAAGGAATGGAAAGATCCTACACTAAGAGATTGGGGACCTGAATTCTACTCAAATCTTTACCACTTGTAAGTGATGTTACATTGAAGATTTAGTCTCAATTGTCTCATGAGTAAAAACTAGGATTTCTTTAGTAAAGGAACTGGGCTAAAATATCTCTTGGGGTCTCTTTCATTTCTAAGATGTGTGATTCTATAAATAATGCTCCCCAATTTTTGTCTTTCTTTGAATTGTTGTGAAGCAAGGATTAGAACATATATCTAGACCAAATATTGTAAGAATATTAAGCCAGGACTGATTTCTAGGGAAAGAGCCAAGATGGCAGAGTAAACCAGAGTTGCTCCAAGTCACCTTGAGAATCCTCTCCAACCAGTATTAAAATATCACCACAAAATTAATACAATAGTGAAAAAAATAAGAATGAGTGAAACAACTTTCAAGAAAAGAATATTGAGCCAGATTCTCCCTAGAGTCTGTTATTTCAATATGTTATTTGACCAGAAAGGTACCTTCAAAATTCTGTGAGATCATTAAGTTAGGCAAGTTATTTCTAGGAAGGGAAGTCCCTATGACTACATGTTAGCAAACTAATGCTTTGACAAGGCATAAAATTTGGGGCATCAATGTTTCAACATGGGAAATGGTACTACCTTTTCCTCCCTTTTGATTTCAAATGTTGTTTTTTTTTCTTGTTATATTTAAAAAGGGTGTATGCCAAATGAAAGCCTTCTTGTTAATCATTGATCAAAAGATGCCATTTTTGTCAATGCAAGTAAAAAAATGCATTTAAAGTGAAGACTTCAAGATGGAAGTCTCTTTAATAACAGAAAAAAACTGGAATTAATCTAATGTAACATCATTACAAAATTAAATGAAAAAAAGTAGAAAACAGTTGGAAATATGAAAAGCATTGTAGGTAGTACATTTCAGATAGCTGCCCTCAAAACCAGGAAAATGAGCAAAAGTCCTATGTCAGACACATCGCAACTGGTTAATCCTCATCAAGACCCATAACCCTTCTAAGTTCAAGGCAACCTTTTAAGATTGTAAGTTTCAAAATAAAGTCCCAACTAGTATTAATATTAATTTCACTAGTAAAATCAAAAGTCAAGTCCATATTATACACACACACACACACACACACACACACACACACACATGTATATGTAAGTTCAAAAGCTTTTCACTGACTTTTCAAAGCATTCTACTATTTTTAAAGCCATTTCTTATATGGTTTTTACTGTAAATGTATTATTCTCCATCCTCTCCACAATGACTAATATTTCACAGGAGGCATATGACCTCCCTTATGTATAAGACCTATTTTCATTCAATTGCTAACACTGTGTGTTAGAAATTTTCCTTCAGAGCCCCACTGGTGATGGCTTATCCAAGATCTGTTTAGCCTAAAATCAGACTTAAACTGTATGCAAACTGATTTATGGTTTAGACAATAAGGTCTGTAAACTCCTTGACTTGTGAATTATGTGAATTTCTTATGTAGGCAAGAGGCTACTCAGTGGGAAGCATTGCAATGCAGATTTTGATGAAAAACTTTATTTACAAATACAATTTATGGTGTGGATCTGACTGAGAAATTCTTCTTCTTTCACTACAGGACCTTGAGAAACGCCCGCTGTGCATAAAATGGGGCAGCTTTCATTCAAAGTTTATTGGGGGGTTTTAAACTCATATAACTCCATACCTAACAGAGGTGTGGAAAGTCTGCAACATGATGTAATGGTAAGCACTTGAAGTTTTCTTCAGATTTTTTTCCTTGTAAAAGGAACACTCCTCAGTGCAAAGCTGTTCCAAACAGATGTTCGTAACTTTAGTATTGGTAATACACAAGTTAAAAGTATGGTAGGTCTTTGAACCTCCTTAAGAGGGTGTCTTATTCAGGAATTTTGACTTTATGTGCAATATGTATGTTCATGTTATAATGGGGCCATTTATGGCACTTTATTTTTCTGTATAATTCATGGAATTCCCAAGTCAGAATGTCTGATATTAAGTTGTCTCCCTGAGCTGTATGATTTCAGCATGGGCATACTCTCTCCTCTTTAATATTTCTTTCCTGTTTAAACAGTAGGAGAAACTCTCTAAGAAAATGAACCAAAGGAATAGATGTACTATAGTAAATAATGAGTATCACTCATTCAATTTGATGACATGAAGAACTATTATGTATATATATTTGCAGAGTCAGAAAAGATGAACAATGAAATGGGTCTACAATTATACAGAAGAAAGAACTATTGCATATGGAAAGATGTATAGTCCTTTTAATGATCCCATGCTATGCACTGACTCAAAGTCTATCTTTTAAACATCAATGGTCTAACAGTAATATTAGAAAGCATCAAATTATGGAAAACTGTTATCTCAGAAGAATAAAATGGCAGGTGACAAATAGCAGGAAAAAAAGTCATATGAGGGTCATGGTGGTAGGGAGATTATAATCTACTACCAATTATGGTTTATATGCAGAAAATGGTGCAAAAGGTACAATAAAATATGTTAAGGTTTTGTGTGTGTGGAGAGAGAGAGAGGAGTCTCATTCTGCAATGGAGAGCATATTTCGTTATCTGTCATCTGTGGTCAAAATTTTTTTAACTACTAAAGCTTAAAACTACACTAAGACTTTCAGAATATTCTTTAAGGAGCAGAGGTTTGTAGGTGGGATAAGTGTATATTTTACCTGTAGATGAAGGGATAGGCTAAGAAGTGGAATCCATGTAAGGGAAATGACCAAACAAGAGATAGAAAAGAAGTAGATAATTTTGATTATATGAAATTAAAATTATTTCACAAAACAAATTTAATGTTGACAACATTAGAAGAGAAACAAAGTAGAAAGAAAATTTTACATTTCTCTGATAAAGGCCTCATTTCTCAACTATATAGGGAATTGAGCCAAATTCATCATAATAAGAATCATGCCCCAGTTAATATATGGTCAAAGTATATGAACATTTTCCAAAATAAAAATTCAAATCTACTGATAATCATTTGAAAAAGTCTCTCTAAGTCAATATTGATTGAAGAAATGCAAACTAAAACAACCCTAAAGTACAAACACATCTATCAGAGTATTTGACATGATAGAAAAGGAAAATTGCAAATGCTGGAGGGAATGTGGAAAAACAGGAGTATTATACACCACTGGTAGAATTAGCAACTGATCTAACCATTCTATAGAACAATTGGGAACTTTGTCCAAAGGGCTGGAAAATTGTGCATACTCTTTGACTTGGCAATATTACTAGTAGGTGGCAATAGATTAATGATGGCAAAGAAGTGAGAATGAGGAGATAGTCATCCATTGGAGAAAGGAGGGACAAACTATTATATATGGTTGTGATAAAATAATATTGTGCTAAAAAATGAAAAGTAATATACTTTCCAAAAACCTAGGAAGATTTATGTATGAACTCATGTCGAGTTAAGTAAGAACCAGCAGAATACTATATACAATTACAGCAATATTGAAAAGATGGATCAACTGTGAAAAAATTGGCTACTCTGATCAAGACAAGGATATAAGACAATCCCAAATGATTCATGATGAAAAATGCTATCCAACTAATCAACCCGAAACCTAAGCAATACAATTAACAACTTTAGCAAAACTGAATGATATAAAATAAACCCACAAAATTCATTAGCATTTCTCTATACTACCAATAAAGCCCAGTAGCAAGAGAAAGAAAGAGAAATCCCATCTAAAATAACTGTAGAGTATATAAAATACCTGGAAATCTATCTAAGACTTACCCAGGCACTAAATGATTGCAACTACAAAATACTTTGCACACAAATAAATCCAGATCTAAACAACTGGAAAAATCATGTCTAGGCCGAGTCAATATAATAAAAATGACAATTATTCCTAAATGAATATACTTATTCAGTACCAAAAATTCCCTCATTGAGCTAGAAAAATAACAAAATTAATCTGGAAGCATAAAAGACCTATATTATCCAAGGAAATAATGAAAAAAGTTATAAAGTAAAGTAGCTTTACTGATTCTCAAATGGTATTTAAAGTCACAACCATTGTAACAATATGGTAATGCCTAATAAACAGAGTAGAGTACTAATGAAATAGATTGGGAACTCAATATACAATATTAAATGATCATCATAACCTAGTGTTTGACAAAACCAAAGATCCATTCTTCTGGACGAAGAACTTGTGACAAAAAAAAAAAAAAAACCAGCCTGAAAAAATAGAAAAGAGTCTAACAGAAATTAGGCCTGGACCAATATCTCATACCATGTGCCAAGGTCAAATCAAAATGTATATATGATTTAGAAACAATGAATGATACCATAAACAAATTAAGTGAGCAAGAAATAGTTTACTTATCTGTTCTATGGACATGGGTAGCATTTAGGTCAAAACAGGACATATAGGATATTATGAGATGTAAAACAGATAATTTTGTCTAATTTTAATTTAAAAGTCCCTACCTAAACAAAAACAATGCAACCTAGACTAAAAAACAAACATCAAACTGGGAGGGGAGGGAACCTCTTAAAGTAAGTCTCTTTGAGAAAAAGCTTAGTTTCTCAAATATAGAGGGACCAACTGGCAAATGGTCAAACAATATGTAGTGACAATTCTCAAATGAAGAAATTAATTCTCTTTAGTCATATGAAGAAATGTTCCAAATCACTATTGATTGGAGAAATGCAAATTAAAATAACTCTGAGGTGTCACTTCATACCTATCTGAATGGCTAACAAGACAAAAAAGGAAAATGATAAATCCTGAAGGGCATGTGGAAAAAACAATACACTGGTACACTGCTGATAGAGCTATGAACAGATACAACCATTCTGGAGAACAATCTGGAACCAGAACCAAAGGGTCATCCAATTGTGCATACCCTTGACCCAGTAATATCACTACTACTACTGTCTAACCCACAGATGTAAAATATAGGGTGAAAGGACCTGCCTGTTCAAAAATATTTATAGCAGTTCTTTTTGTGGTGGCAAAAAACTGGAAACTGAAGTGATATCCATCAATTGGGAAACAGCTGAACAATTTGTGGGATATGCTTTTGTACCATAAGAAATGAACTAAATGATTACATACACAAAAAATCTGGAAAGACATAAAATGATGTCTGCTGGAAAGTGAGAAAAGTCAGGACAATTTTGTACACAGTAGCATCAATAATGTATGATAATCAACTATAAATGGCACAAAATGAGGATCCAGGAGAATTCCAAGAAACTTATCACAGAAAAATATAATAAAAGAATATCTACTACCATGGAAGGAATAGATGGAGTCTGAATGTAAATTGTAACATACAATTCTTTATTTTATCCATGAATTTTTGCCTAGCATGAACTATATGTAACTTTTTCTACAACATGAAAAACTTAGAAATATGTATTATGTAATAATATATGTACAACTTATGTTATATTATCTGCCTTCTTAGGAAGGGAGAGTGGTAGGTGGGAAGGAGAAAATATTGATTACAAAATATACAAAAACAAATATCAAGAAATTTTGTTAATATGTAATCTGGAAAAAATAACATTTATAACAATAAAAATAAATACAACTAAAAAAACTGCTCTCTACCTTTAGGAGGAAACCTGGTTAATTTTGAATGAAGATTGAAGTTTACTTTCTTTTAAAGTTCTTTATTTTATTGTCTTATTTTTCTTATATTTTATTTTGATGCATGGCAACTAGGAAAATATATTTGACTTGACTTTATACGTATAATCAATTCAAATTGCTTGCCCTCTCAAGGAGGTAAGGAAGGGAACAAAATCATTTGGAAATAAAAATATTTTAATAATTTTTATAGGTAATTGGGAAATATTTGATAAAATAAATTTTAAAAATTGATTTAATTTAAAAATATAATTATACAAGTGTAAAGAATGTTGTGTTAGGACTCTGGTAATGAATATGTCAGGTAAGAGGCAACAGAGTGCTTAGAGTTATAAGATGAGGTGAGATTATGACAAGGGACAGAAGACAGCTACTTACAGTTGTGACTGAGATACTTTGTACTGTTATTAGGAGAGAATGGGGACAACTTGTCATGTGTAAGAGAATATTGAGAAAGAAAAATGTGCAGACCTTCCCACTTGTAAGTACAGATTGACCACTACCATCAAATCTTTTCATAGTTTCAGTTACTACTAGAGACTTGGTACCAGGTGAATATCCCAGCTTTCAGGAATACTGTGTCTATGACATAGGATTCCTGAAAGGTTCCCTTGATGGGAATAAATCACTATATGTCTCCTCAAAGGTACCAATTCCAGTCAAGATGGCTAGAAAAGTTTGTATGTGTGTGTGTTTGTGTTGTTATCTCAATCTTGCAATAATAACTGAATCTGGGGTGATAAGGCCACATTAAGAAAGTCTAAGGCCTTTTTGTTTTTAATATGGCATCTGAAACTTTGACGCTATACCATCAACCTTAGGGATGGTTTCATAGCCTGTGAGTCCAAAGATATAAAATATCTTTTCCTGGTGATATAATCCATTTGTCCTTTTTTACAGGACTGTATTAGCAGGTAGGATAGTTATTGTTGACAGCTGGAAATGTGAATTCAAATCCTACTGTTTACACTAGCTAGTCAAGAGAGGTCAGTTTTCTCATGTGTATAATGAGGATATTAATATCATCCCCAAAGAGTGTACTGGATCAAATCATATAAAATTACATAAAGTGTTTTATAAATCTTAAAGTTCTATATGAAAGTCAGCTATTATGATTTCTTTCAGAAATAAGTGACTTTTTATAATTCTTTCTAAGGATCTATGCCTATGCAATCTAAGGATTATACATGGAAAAGGGCATGCTATAAGAAAAAAATAAAGAATGCTGAAGAGAAACTGAAAAAGATTGATGAAAATATGAAGAATCATAAAGAACTCAGAAGTGAGAAGAGAGAATAAATGATAGAATGATTTGATAATGAGGTAGAAAATGTTGAGAAATATCTAGAGTTAGCTGAGGAATATTTAGGGGACACCAACTAATGAATTAACAAAGATTCAGCAAATTGTGAGCCCTGGGAGCTCTAAAGGGAAAGGGGTTTGACATAAAATAATAATTAACAATAGCTTACTTTTCTATTATACTCACAGTATGCCAGTTACTTTGAAGTGTTTTACAATTTTAATCTCATTTGATCTTCACAATGACCTGTAAACAGGTGCTATTATTATTCTCATTTTACAGATGAGGAAATGAATGCAAGTAGAGTTTGTGACCTGCCTAAATTCACACAGCTTGAGGCTCAACTCTCTGCCACCTACCTGCCCAAATTGAAAATAATGTTAAAGATTGGGATGATGAAGAAAATTTGAAACTGAGAGCAATGATGATGTGTAGATTTGTGATGGGGAGGTGATAAATAGGAAAAGGCATAATCAGCTTTGTAAAAAAAATCAACATGAATAAAATATGTGGGTTTTATAGTCACATAAAAATGCCAGAATTATATTTTCTGATATACTTTATGGACTTCTAATCTGAAGTGTTTAATTATTGTACATGTTCTGCATTCAGGTACCATACAGAATTCCAACTGACCTACAAAACAAACATACAATCTTTTACAAAGATCTAGAGTATGAGTGACTTTGGATAAAATCAGATTACATAGTAGAACAGAAGATATAATACATAGATCACCAGACTTTTCCTTCTAGCAAAGCAAAAAGTCTAGTTAGTCCATATGGAGGATTCAGAAATTTTCATTTCCATCTATAATTACTCAAAGAAATTGTTGGATATAGTTTGTTGCAAAAATAAATATAAAATATCTGTTGTCTTATACTTGTCTCATTGAAGAATCAGAGAACTAACATCATGAGTATTTTCTAATTGCCTTATGAGAAGTACATTAGGCTTTGCATCCCTAGGTACACCCTGAAAGAAGAGGACAGTTTTGTAAAAATGATCAATCAAATATTTATTGCAAACCTATTATGTGCAAAGCTATATATGCTATAAAAGAAACAAATACGATAATAATAATGGTCATTGATTTAATATCTTAACATTTAAAATGCAATTTACGTGCATTATCTCTTTTGATGTTCAAAACAATCCAGTGAAGTAAGTCCTAATGCTATTACTGTCTCTTTTTTATGATGAAGAATCAGGAAAAAAGAACCAATGTGATTTATCCATGGTTATAGTGCCAGTGCCTTAGGAGGTATTTGAACCCAGATCTCTTGTGATTTCAAATCTAGCACCCATACCACTACGGACAAGATCGCTTTTCCTAAGGGGGTGTCAGTCTAATTAGGAAGATTTGTGAACAAGTATAAAAATAGTGTAAATGGTTTTAATCTCAGGATAATAGATTGGAGATTTCAAAGGGAAAGGAGATAACCACAAGTTTAAGTTGTCAGGAGAAGCTGGTTGGAGGATTCAGAATATGATTTGGTTAGAGAGGAATGGATAGAATTCATATAGAAATATGGAAGAACAATACATGTTTGGAGAGGGAAACATGAGGAGATATTAGCATGAACCACATATTCATGAGAGAATGAGTGAACCAAATTGGTTAACGCCCCATTTTTTTGAAAATGTTATTTAATTAGTCAATTTAGAATATTTTTCCTTGGTTACAAGAGTCATGTTCTTTCCCTTCCCTATTCCCATTCTTCTTGCATAAGTGATGCAGAATCCCACTGGGATTAAATGTGTCCTTGATCAAAACCTATTTCTATATTGTTGATGTTTGCTCTAGGGTGATTATTTAGAGTCTATATCCCCAATCACATCCCCACATGGACCAATGGGATCAAGCAACTGTGTTTCTTCTGTGTTTCTGCTCCCACAGTTCTTCCTTTGGATGTGGATAGTGTCCTTTCTCATAAATCCTTCTGAATTGTTCTGGACCATTGCATTGCTAATACTAGAGAAGTCCATTACATTCAATTGTACCACAGTGTATCAATCTCTGTGTATAATGTTCTCCTGATTCTGCTCCTTTCACTCTGCATCAATTCCTGGAGGTCATTCCAGTTCACATGGAATTCCTCCAGTTCATTATTCCTTTGAACACAAGAGTATTCCATCACCAACATATACCCCAATTTGTTCAGCCATTCCTCAATCCAAGGGCATCCCCTCCTTTTCCCATTTTTTGCCACTACAAATACCACAGCTATGAATGTTCTTGTATAATTCTTTTTCCTTATTATCTCTTTGGGGTATAAATTCAGCAGTGTTATGGCTGGATCAAAGGGCAGACAGTCTTTTAGCCCCCTTTGGACATAGTTCCAAATTGCCCTGCAAAATTGGTTGGATCAATTCACAACTCCACCAGCAGTACATTAATGTCCCAATTTTGCCACATTCCCTCCAACATTCATTACTTTCCTTTGCTGTCATGTTAACCAATCTGTTGGGTGTCAGGTGGTACAACAGAGTTGTTTTGATTTGCATTTCTCTGATTATATGAGATTTAGAACACTTTTTCATGTGTTTATTAATAGTTCTGGTTTCTTTCTCTGAAAATTGTCTATTCATGTTCCTTGCCTATTTGGCAAGGGGAATTGGGGAATGGTTTGATTTTTTTTTGTACAATTGATTTAGCTCTTTATAAATATGAGTATCAATCCTTTGTCAGAGGTTTTTGTTATGAAGATTTCTCCCCAATTTGTTGCTTCTCTTCTTATTTTGGTTGCATTGGTTTTGTTTGTACAAAACCTTTATAATTTAATGTAATCAAAAGTATTTATTTTACATTTTATAATTTCTTTTAACTCTTGCTTGGTCTCAAAATCTTTCCCAAAGATCTGACATTTATACTATTCTGTGTTCGCCTAATTTACTTATAGTTTTCTTCTTTATATTCAAGTCATTCACTCATTCTGAATTTATCTTGGTGTAGGGTGTGAGATGTTGATCCAAACCCAATCTCTCCCATATTGACTTCCAATTTTCCAAGCAGTTTTTGTCAAATATTGGATTTTTGTCCCAAAAGCTGGAATCTTTGGGTTTGTCATAGGCAGTCTTGCTGAGGTCACTATTCCACTGATACTTCCTTCTGTCTTTTAGCCAGTAATATATTGTTTTGATGACCACTTCTTTATTTTTAGTTTGAGATCTGGAACTGCAAAGCCCCCTTCATTTGAATTTTTTCATTATTTCTCTAGATATCCTTGATCTTTTGTTATTCCAAATGAATTTTGTTATGGTTTTTTCTAATTCAGTAAAAAAGTTTTTTGGTAGTTTGGTGGGTATGGCACTAAATAAGTAAATAAGTTTGGGTAGGGTGGTCATTTTTTATTATGTTAGCTCATCCTACCCATGAGCAATTAATATTTTTCGAATTATTTAGATCTATTTTTAATTGTGGGGACAGTGTTTTGTAGTTGTGTTCAAATAGTTCCTGTGTTTGTCATGGCAGATATTGTACAGGGTGATTTTAAATGGAATTTCTCTTTCTAAATCTTGCTGCTGAGAAGTGTTGGAGATATATAGAGATGCTGATGACTTATGTGGGTTTATTTTGTATCCTACAACTTTGCTGAAGTTGTTGATTATTTCCATTAGCTTTTTAGTTTATTCTCTAAGATTCTTTAAGTAGACCATCATATCACCCACAAAGAGTGATAGCTTGGTCTCCACATTGCCAATTTTAATACCTTCAATGTCTTTTTTCTCTAATTCTTACTGCTATTGTTTCTAGTACAATGTTAAATAATGGAGGTGATAATGGGCTTCCTTGTTTCACTCCTAATTTTATTGGGAATGCATCTAGTTTATCTGCATTGCAGAAGATGTTTGCTGATGGATTTAGATATATACTGTTTATTATTTTTAGGAAAGTACCTTCTATCCCTATAATTTCTAGTGTTTTCAATAGGAATGAGTGTTGTATTTTGTCAAAGGCTTTCTCTGCATCTATTGAGATAAACATGTGATTTTTGTTGGTTTGCTTGTTGATATGGTCAATTATGTGGATGGTTTTCTTAATATTGAACCATCCTTGTTTTCCTACTATAAATCCCACCTGATCATAATGAATAACCCTTGTGATTACTTTCTTGAGTCTTTTTGCTAGTATTGTATTTAAGATTTTTGCATCTATGTTCATTAAGGAGATTGGTCTATAGTTTTCTTTCTATGTTTTTAAACTGCCTGGCTTTGGGATCAGTACCATATTTGTGTCATAAAAGGGATTTGGTAGAACTCCCTCTTTGCTTATTCTGTCAAACAGTTTGCATAGTATTGGGATTAGTTGTTCTTTGAATGTTTGATAGAATTCACTTGTGAATCCATCAGATCCTGGGGATTTTTTCTTAAGAAGTTATTTGATGGCTTGTTCAATTTCTTTTTCTAATATGGGATTATTTAAGAATTCTATTTTTTCTGTTAATCTAGGCAATTTAAATTTTTGTAAATATTTATCCATATCACCTAGATTGCTGTATTTTTGTGGCATAATTGGGCAAAATAGTTTTTAATGATTGCCTTAATTTCCTCTTCATTAGAGGTGAGGTCTCCCTTTTCATCTTTGATACTGTTAATTTGGTTTTCTTCTTTATTTTATTAAATTAACTAGTACTTTGTGTATTTTATTTATTCTTTCAAAATACCAGTTTCTAGTCTTATTTATTAATTCCATAGTCCTTTCACTTTCACTTTTATTAATTCTTCCTTTTATTTTTAGGTTCTTTAACTTAGTTTTTATCTGGGGAATTTTAATGTGTTCACTTTCAAGTTTTTTGATTTGCATGTCCAATTTGTTGGCATCTGCCTTCCCTAATTTGTTAATATATGAACTCAAGGATATAAATTTCCCCCTGAGTACTGCTTTGACTGGATCCCATAGATTTTGAAAGGATGTCTTGTCATTGTCATTTTCTTCAATGAAATTATGAATTGTTTCTATGATTCGTTGTTTGATCAATTTTGGAGAATCAGATTATTTAATTTCCAATTAATTTTTTATTTCCCTCTCCATGTATCCTTACTAATTATTATTTTATTACATTATGATCTTAATAGGTTGCATTTATTATATCAGCTTTTTTACACTGGTTTGTCATGTTTTTATGCCCTACTACATGGTCAATCTTTTGAATGCACCATGTGCTGCTGAAAAAAGGTGTATTCTTTTTTGTCCATATATCTATTAACTCTAATTTTTCTAAGATTTCATTCACATCTCTTACCTCTTTATTATTTATTTTTTGTTTGATTTATCTATATTTGATAGAAGAAGTTCAGATCTCCCACTAATATTGTTTTACTATCTATTTCCTCCTTCATCACCACTAGTTTAGCCTTTAGAAATCTAGATGCTATGACATTTGATGTATACATGGTGATTACTGATATTTCCTTATTGTCTATACTGCCTTTTATCAGGATATAATTACCTTCCCTATCACTTTTAATAAGATCTATTTTTACTTTGGTTTCGTCAGATATCATGATTGCAAATCCTGCCTTCTTTTTCTCAGGTGAGTCCCAATAGAATTTGCTCCACCCTTTAATTCTAACCCTGTGAGTGTCTACTCACCTTATATGTGCTTCTTATAGAGAGCACATGGTAGAATTTTGGTTTCTAATCCACCCTGTTATTTGCTTTCATTTTATGGGTCAGTTTATTCCATTCACATTCAAAGTTATGATTGCCAAGCCCACTCATTTACACTTGGGTCACACACCTCCCACTCAAGGCATGCAATGGTTGTTCACACCTTTTTGTGGTTAGTTGTACCTTTTATGGTTAGTTAACATCTTTTTTGATTAGTTCATGTTTTGTAGTTAGTTAACACCTTTTTTGTACTTAAAATACATAGATCTACTTCAAATACTAAGATAACCCTTTTGTAGATTAAAATGGGTAGATCCATTTCAAATAATGATTTATCACCTTTTGGAGATTAAAATCTAAAAAGAGATTGTGGATTACAATTAAATCTTCCCAAAAAAGGAAGAGCTAAGTGTCTTCATTGTTACAATTAGGGGAGCGCTAAATCTGATCTTCACATAATATAAACAATTTGATCTTATTGAAGCCTTTAAAGAAGAAAAATTAAATTCAAAAAGCAACAGTTTTTTCCCCTTTACCTTCTCTTTCTTATTTACCTTTTCATGTTTCTCTTGATTTTTGTGTTTGGATGTCAAACTTTCCACTTAGTTCTGGTCTTTTCTTTACAAATACTTGAAAATCTTCTATTTTGTTTAATGCCCATACTTTCCCCTGGAAGTATATAATCAGTTTTTATGGGTAGGTGATCCTTGGTTGAAGGCCTAATTCTCTTGCCTTTCTGAATACCATATTCCAAGCCTTGTAGTCCTTTTAGTGTGGAAGCCACCAGATCTTATATTATCCTGATTGGTGCTCCTTGATATCTGAAATGTCTCTTTTTGGCTTCTTGTAGAATTTTCTCCTTAGCTTGAAAGCTCTGGAATTTGGCAATTGCATTCCTAGGAGTTGTCTTTTGAGGATTTAGTGTAGAGGGTATTCAATGAACTCTTTCAATGTCTGTTTTTCCCCTTTATTCAAGAACATCAGGGAAGTTTTCTTGGATAATTTCCTTGATTAAGATGTCAAAATTTATGTTTATTTCTGGGTTTTCAGGTAGACAAATGATTCTCAAATTATCTGTTTAAGACTAGTTTTCCTGATCATCTTGTTAATGAGATATTTTATGTTTTCTTATATTTTGTCAGTCTTTTGACTTAACTTTATTAATTCTTGCTGTTTTGCAAGATCATTGGCTTCCAATTGCCTAATTCTGGTCTTTAAGGACTAATTTTCTGCTATAATCTTTTGATTTTCCTTTTTGGTTTGGTCTATCCTGCTTTTGATGGTTTTCAGCTGTTTCTCCAATTGGAAGTTCCTGTCCTTTAAACTGTTTCCCTTTGAACTATTTCCCACATTTCTTGCCAAAATCCTTCCATCTTTTTGATAAGTTCCAATTCAATTTCTTCAATTGTGACCAATATCCATTTTTTGGAATGTTTGGATGCATTTATTTGTATGTCCTCTTCTGCTATTTCCTCTGTAGTCTGGATTTTTCCTCCATAAAAATTATCCAGGTTCAATGCCTTCTTCTTGTTTTTCTTGGTGTTGGGAAGTTGTTTTTCCTGGGTTTTGTTTGTCATCACTTAGGAGATTTTTCCTTCCCTTTCCAGTAGGAGTGAGGAGGGAAAGCTCTTTGTGTATGGAGCTAAGGAGCACAGTTTTTGCCTGAGGCCACCTCCCCAGTCTCAGCAGCTTCTACAGTTTACTTCCCTTCTCTGTGCTATCTCCTCGTGGGTGCCCAAGGTCTGAGCTCTTCAGCCTGCTGGGGTCTCAGGTCCAGCTGCTCTCAGGGGTAGGTCTTTGGTGGTCTTAGTCAGCTGCCAAGGACCTAGAGGTTCCCCTTTCTTGCTCTAGAGGTGCCTCTTGCTCACTCACTGATTCTTGTGCACTGGCTCTGACTCTGGTTCTGTAAGTGTGGTGTGGTAGGGTTGATCAGATCACATTTTGGTTGAAGGTATTTCACCCTCCTTATAGTGTGGAAATGCCCAAGTCCCATACCTTCAATGCTGCACCCTAATGTAGAGGCCCTTTGTTCATATGAATTTGGTTGGGTTGTTTTTTTTTTCTTTTTTCTTTTTTTTTTTTTTTTGCCTTTTGAGGTAGTCTATGTTGGTAGGTGGTGAGGAGAGGAAGAGTCCTGGGTCTCTACTGACACCATGTTTACCCAGAAGTCCCCCAAATTTCATTTAAAGAGATGATAAGGTTGTAGAGGTAAACTAATAATGTTGTGGGGAATCACTAATGCCATTCTAAGTAATGTGTCCTTTATTATTAAGCAAAGTAATAGATACATATGATATTAAGATTTTAAATTAAGTGCAACAAAATGTTTATATTCTCTCATCCCTTTTGGGGTGTTTAGAAATTTCTGATGAAAACAGATGCAAGTAGGAAGCCGATAGCCACTGGCTAGTCAAAGATAATTTGTATCCCTTTTTGTTGTTGTGCAGTCATTTCAGAGGCTTTATGGTACTATTTGTTGTTATATTGGTAGTGATAATGGAGTGGCTTGCCATTTCCTTCTCCAACTCATTTTACAGATGAGGAAACTCAAGCAAACATGATTAAGTGGCTTTCCCAGGGTCACATAGCTAAAAAGTGGCTGAGGCTAGATTTGAAATCAGATATTACTGATTCTAGACTTAGCATGCTATCAGTTGTACCATCCATCCAGCTGCCAGTCATATCTTTAGTGGACCTTTAAAAAATGATTACTCTGTAGAAGTCTATGGAGATAGCAGCCTAAAAGAGAATCAGATACGTAAAAACCCAACCTTTGAGGAAATTGTTCTTTACCTCTTGGTCATATGGATATGAGTTCTCTCTTCTCCCACCTTATTGACCATGGAGTATTTCAGATAAACCACTTTTCTTATTTCCCAAAAAGATTCGCCACACTGAAGAGAGAGATTGGGCACAAAGGAAGGTGACAGTTCTAAAGAATGTGATGTCTGTGAGTCAATAAGAAAGCTCATCCTTATCATCAGTATTTAATATACAAAATACAAGTCTAAATGAACAACCTGCCAGAAGAAATTCTATTTCCAAGAAAAATACCATGAGGATGAAAAAAGAGAATAAATACTAGGAATCTGAAGGTCTGGGAGTGTAAATTGCCTTGACCACATTCATTAGTTACTTAAGTATATGAATATTTATCATTGTACTCATAAGTGTGTATTTAATCTTCCTTTTGATGCTCCATGTATTTCTGAAAAAAGTATTCTTCAAGTTAAAAGGCAGGGTATGGTTTGGTATGGGAATATTATTTTTTTTTAATATGAAACCACAAATCTCTATGATATACACTTCATTTTTTAGTTAAAAAATAGTTCAATACATTACCTTTGATGTTGTCCAGATCATCTGTATACCTCATTTGAATTTGCTTCTGTTCCTTTCTATACATTTTGCTATAATGCTTCAATGAAATTATTTTCAATTTCTTTTGCATTAACATCTTTTGCCCTTCCAATCCTCTTTATTTAGATTCCCTAATTTAAAAAAATCCTTCTTGGAAATAAATACACATTGTTCAACAAAACCAATCCTTACATTGGTCATGTCTAAAAGTATCTTTCTATACCTCTAGTCTATCACCACTATGACTGAAAATGAATAGCATTCTTCTTCATCGGTAATCCAAGCATGTGTGGTAATTACATTCATCATAGTTCTTATGTATTTATGTGTTATTTTCTGAAAAATATGAAACCATTTCATAGAGTATTTTCCTGATTCTTTTTTACTTTGGATTAGTTCATACATTCCCAAGTTTTATGAATATATTGCTTATTATTATTTATTATGGAGCAATAAATAGTATTCTATAACCTTCATTTACTATAATCTCTTCCTGAATTCTCAAATAGATGGGTGGCCCAGACATCCTTGCTTTGCCCGCAGTGTTCCTTTAGCAACTTCTAATACTCATCTGTTACATAAACTTCTGGCTCTGAGTTTTGAAGGAATATTACTTTAAATAGTAAGGAAATGTTACCATTTACTTTTTACTAGTTTTCTTAGAAAAATAAAGAGTTCTATGTTTTGTCCCCAAAAAACCTTTTCTGTACTTAGTTATATAATCATATGGTTTTAAAAATTAATTATAGAATGATATATCTAGAGCTAGTAGTCAGTTCAAAAGAAATCTAGTCCAATCCCTTAATTTTATAGGTAAGGAAACTGTGGTCTAGGGAGGTGAAATTATTTGCTCAAAGTCCCATCTGTAGTTAGCATCAGAGTAAAGATTTGAACAAAGATCCTTTAACTCCAGAGCCAGTGTTGATAGTTTTCATAATATTGAATCAACTGTGCATTCTTGGCATAAATCCAACTTAGGAAAACACATAATCTTATTTTTTATTTGTTTTTATAACAACTTTGTTAATACCTTCTCAAAAAATTTACCCTCATAATTGTGAGATATAGGAGTCTATGGTTTTCATTCATTTATCTGTCTCATCTTTAGATGTCAAAACTATGTTTGTATGATTGAAGTAATTTGATAAAATGCCTACTTTTCCTTTAAAACTGTTTATATAATATTAGAATTGATTGTTATTTGAATATTTGATGTATTTTTCTTGTAAATCCATCTGGTCCTGGGCATTTTTTCCCTGTTGGGTTTAATATTTAGTGTTTTAAATTAATGTTTTCCTAAACTAGATTAAATTTCTTTTTTTCTTATTTTATTCATCTGAGTATTTCATAGTTTTGTACATACCCATCCATTTCATTTGTGACCAGTTCTGTTAGCACATAATTAGATAAAATCACTTTTAACAATTTCCTTTTTATCATCTTAAATTATTGTGAAAGTTCCTTTTTCCCTTTTTTAACATTAGAAATTTGGTGCCAACCACTGTGATAAGTGCTTTACTAATATTACCTTATTTGATCTCCACAACAGCCCAGAGTGGTACGTACCATTTTTACTCCCATTCTGTAGTTGAGTAAATTG
Organism: Monodelphis domestica; assembly: GCF_027887165.1. Taxonomy (NCBI): domain Eukaryota; kingdom Metazoa; phylum Chordata; class Mammalia; order Didelphimorphia; family Didelphidae; genus Monodelphis; species Monodelphis domestica. The sequence goes on along the minus strand of NC_077227.1, from coordinate 241,274,925 downwards.
AGATGAAGAGAGGCTGAATGGCTTGCCCACAGTCACATAGCTAATTAATGCTAATTAATGCTTCAGGTCAATTTTGAACTCAGAAATCCAGACTTCAATCCTAGCACTATTCCCATTTCCCCACCTAGCTACCTTCAGACAGTAAGACAGAGATGTTTAATGAAACAAATGAAATAATGCATATAAAATATTTTGCATTTACTTTTATTACTGTTCTCACTTCTCACTTGGCTTTACTACCTTGTGACATCTTTGACTTCATCATTTCCCAGTAATATTATATCAAGATAACCTTTTCATATTGTATGATCTCATCAGTATTGGTCCCCCACCACATCCTTGTCCTGTGCCTCCTTGATTGGAGAATGAGGCTATGAATTTCAAACCTCTTTTGAAGTAGAGTCCTTAGCTAAGTGAGATTATTTCTTATCTGACTGCACTACCTTGGAACTTCTCTGACATGTCCACAATGTTACTTCTTAATGTCAGCGAGTCTCTTGTTTTATATTTGTATTGCCAGCACTTAGTACAGTGCCTGGCATATAGTAATACATAAGTTATGTTAGTTCACTTTACTTATACATCAAATATTCAAATTATAATCAATCATAATATTATATAAACTGGTTGAAAGGGAAAGAATATTTTATCAAATTACTTCAATGATACAAACATAGTTTTGACACCTAAACAAGAGAGATAAAAAAATTGAAAATCCTAGACTACTATCTCTCACAAATATAAATGTAAAATTAACTTAAGATGTACTTGACAAATATTTATTGACTAACAATTGGTCACTATTGATTGTATAATTGTGTCAATCAGAAAACAAACTATTCTACAATTTATTTTTTCTTTCTTTTTCCAAATGGCATTTATTTTTTAAACAATAAAGTCTGCCTTATCTCCCTGCTACTTCTTTCCACAAGTTGAAAAAGATAAGAAAAAAAAAAACTTGGAACAAATATAAATAAATCATGAAAAACAAAATTCATATTGATAATGAAAAAAAAAACATCATGGCCTAAACTGCACCCTGGGTATAATAGCCCTCTCTCATGATGTGGGGAGCATGGCTCATTGTGAGTCCTCTGGAATCATGTTTAGTTTCCATGTGTCTGAATTCTTAAGCCTTCAAAGTTATCTAATTTCACAACAGTATTTTCTCTTGAAAAAATCATTTTCATGGTTCTACTCAGTCTTCTCTCTATCACTTCATAGAAGTCTTCCCAGATCTGAAGGTATTAGAAATTATTCTCCTGCACTTCACTTATATTCTTTCTATTCTTCTCTTCTACCCACTAATCAAGATTTAGAAACACTCCACTTCTTCACTGCAATAGCCTCTATAACCAGGGACTTTACAGTAAAATGGTTTCTGGTGGAAGTAGTAGAAAGAAGAAGCCATTGCAGCCTAAAAGATACAAATTAATCCCAATTTCTTTCTTTTTTGTTTTTGTTTGTTTGATTGTTTGATTGTTTGTTTGTTTGTTTGTTTGTTTGTTTGTTTGTTTGTTTGTTTGTTTCTTTCTTTCTTTCTTTCTTTCTTTCTTTCTTTCTTTCTTTCTTTCTTTCTTTCTTTCTTTCTTTCTTTCTTTCTTTCTTTCTTTCTTTCTTCTGTCTGTTAGTCTGCCAGACAGTCTATCTGTCTGTCTGTTTATCTATTTGTAGTAATGACCAAATCATGCCAAGGAAAGCTGTGAGGTGACAGGGTGAAGCTATACAATTGAGTATGCTTTCATTGTTTTCTTTATTTTTTCTGAAATTTGGAATTAGTTTTTTTTCCTTTTTTAAGCACTTCCAATTCTAATTCCTCCTGACCTCTGTACCTTAACCTTTAATAAAGCATAAGAAAGAAATGGCATGTAAACATTTAAACAAAATTAGTAAGTATATTAGCTGCTTAAAAGTAAAGCCTATGTCCTCTGTCCATTGTGCAATTCCTCCTCCTACAAAGAAGAAAGGGAAGTATTTTTCCTCCTTTCTCTTTTGGAGCCAAACTTGGTCATTGGAATTATATATAGCTAAGTCATCTCTCTTCTATGAGCCATTGTTTTTCTCATTTGTAAAATGAGAATAATAATTTCTACCCTGACTATCATGAAACTGTTTATTTCTAAAGAAAGAACACTGGATTTGAAGTTGGAGAATCTTCATCTCAATGAAACCTGGGGCAAATTCCTTAATTTCTCTGAGCTTTATTTTCTTTATCTATAAAATGAGAAATATATAATAAGGTCTCTTCCAATTCTAAACCAAGGTTTTTTAATCTTTTTTTGTGTGTTTGTTTCCTTTTTTAGACTTGTAAAACATGTTGTTCCCTCCTTCCAATACTGTTTTAAATACATAAAATAAAATAGTATATAGAATTATAAAGAAAATAAATTCTATTGAAATGCCAATTATCAAAATATTTTAATTTTTTTATTTCTCTTAAGTAAAGAAGCCCTTTTCTACATGATCCTGATTCTACATCATAGATATAGTATAGAGATCAAAACAAATGTTTATTGTGAAAATTATTTTAAAACTCCTAAACACTTGACAAGGATAAGGGGTTAGGAGTGAATAACAATGTAAGGTTTAGAAAACAACTCAAGACAGAATAACTACAGATCTCGGCAAGCAACCCAAGTTCAATTATTTAATAAATGATAGAAACAATAAAAAACGCTGAGAAGAGAGACATAGACTAGAAAAGCCTGGGAAGATTATAAGATGAACTTGGATATGAGCTTTACAGAATTTGGTTGAGAAAAAAAAATAGAAGAATGGACATTTCAGGTGATATTTGATGAAGGGAACAGTAAGGTAGGGGCAAGAAAGTTTTTATGAATAGGAAATTTGTGCCACTTTCTGTACTGAGTTCTGTCGGTCTCATCTAAACACTGATATTGGATCATATTCAATCTTTTGCTTAAAACCAGTATTCTCATTTTAATTCTAAAGCAGAAATGTTGGAGAAAGAGCAAGTAAATGAAAAAAAGTCAGAACAAAAGGAAGGGAGAAGAAAAGCAAGCTAGAATGGGAAGGAGAGAATTTGGAGAAGAAAAGACATCTCCCACTAGTTTATAACGGAAAACAGTAAGGGGCCACATTTCCGGTGGCTCCTAAGACAGGAGTGTCTATTTCCCACTCTTCATTAAAGATGAATGAATTCACCTCCTGCATGCCACTTTGAAAACATACCAGATTTGCTTAGTTTGGCAGGCTAGTAGAGGAAGAAATATTCATAGGGAACAGAAAAAGCCTGCTGTTTGCCAGTAGCTATTAACTTGTGGCTATATCAACATTTCTGCTGTTAACAATAATCTTATCCAAGAGTCTATTCTTGTAGAACCTCGGGGGTTGGAGAAATACTTTCTAGGCAGTATCTCAAAGATTACAAATAGCAAGATGTTTGCACAAGAAGAAAAGCAAGAGGAAAACTTCATGTAAGTTCTCACCTCATCAGGAATATCAATTTCCAGTGTTAAGGTCTCAGAGATATATTCCCTTTATTAGATTTTTTTTTCTGTCAGTTTGAAACTGAGCAAATATGAACTCTCAAACTTTTGATCCTTTAACTTTTAGAGGCCACAAATTCCAAATTGATAGCAATATTCTCAATATCCACAAGCATGTGTAGAGATCTGGATAGAGGCTGAGATTTGCAACACATGATCAGTCTGGTTCTGCTATCATATGAGAATTGTTTTTGTTTTTGTTTTTTAATGTTTTTGATTGTTGAAAATTTGATTTAATTTTATGTCTGTTGGAATTAATTGACAAATGTAGTTTATTCCCTATTTTCTAAAATATGCTTTGTAATGAGTCTGTCTGCAAAGTACATTTCTACTGCTTAGAACACCTATGTTGTACCAATTGTAATACTTAGATTTTTCAGAAACTCCAACTTTTAAATCCTGGTGAGTTTTGTGTTTTAAAACTATGCCTATAGCCCCTCCCCACCAAAAAGAAATTAGTTCTTTGACCAAGTAACACTTTTTACTGTAATAGTAACAAATTTGTCAGAAGTTCTTGTTTACAGATATATTTTGAACTTAAAGCAAAACAGTGATATTAGGAGAAATACAAGTCTTAACATATTTTGTATGTATTTTTCTTACTTTGTCCTTATAAAAAGTAGCTCCCTACTTCTTCTGTGTCATCAGTTCTTTTCTGTACGGAAGAGACAAAAATCTGAAATCAAATGTGGCTTTGTAAATTGTCTATTTGAAGTTTAGTCTGATTTAATCAAATTTTCTAAGTAGTACTTTGTTAACCATTTTTGTCATTTTTTTCTAAACCTATGATTTCATCTATAAAGAAATCTGTTAATGATGAATAATGGTACTTCTTCAAAGGAAGAAATAAAAAAAGGACTTAAATTACTAATAATATTTAGAGAAATTCATATTTAAATTACTCTGAGGTACCAGTTTTCAATCTTGTCTAAGATGACAGAAAAAGGAAAATGACAAATGTTGAAGAGAATGTGGGAAAGTGGGTTCACTAGTGCATTGCTGGTGGAATTATGAACTACTCTAACCATTCTAGAGAACAATTTTGGAATTATGAACCAAGGGCTGTAAAACTGTGCATACCCTTTGGCACAGAAACACTGCTATTTCTAAAACCTAATGAGATCAAAGAAAATGGAAAAGGACCCATATGTAGAAAAATATTCATAGCAACCCTTTTTTGTGGTAAAGAATTGGAAATTGAGACAATGTCTGTTGATTGGGGAATTGCTGAACAAATTGTGATACTGTATATGCTTGTGATAGAATACTATTGCTATATAAGAAATGATGGCAAAGATGGGTTTTGAAAAAATGAATATACATATATTAACTGGTGCAAAATAAAGTGAGCAGAACCAGAAAAACAATGTATAAAGCAATAGCAATATTGTGAGGATGATTAACTGTGAAAGACTTAGCTACATTTATTAAGACAATGATCCAAGGCCAAAAGTTCTAAAATGTTACCCACCTTCAGAGAGAGAACTGATGAATTCTGAATGTAGAATGAAGCATTTGTTTCACTTTCCTTATTTTCCTTGTTGTGTGGTGGTGGTGGTAGTTGTCTGTATTTTTGTTTTCAGTATGGCTAATGAAAATATGTTTTACGTTGTGATATGGAAATCACTTTAAAAGACTGATATATATTAATTTAAAGTCACCAAGGAATTCAGCTATGTAATTCCTAAATGAAAACTCAAGTCAGCAGTCAACCTTTTATGGAGTTTTAATTACAAACAGGAGGAAGAAAAGTATGAGAGGGAGAGGGGTGTGGGGAAAGGGAGAGAAGGAAATAGGGCTTAAATACCCACTCTGCTTAGGCTGAGCCAAAGGCCCAAAGCCCTGGATAGCCGAGGCAAAGAAAAGAGATCAGTCCCTATCACTCACATGACCAAAATGGAGAAACAGTCTGTGGGCTCCTCCACTCCAAGCACCAGGCTCCAACAACCTCTCTCCCTCCACACAGGAAGTCCCCAGAACGCCTTAGCTGTCCTCTACCTCACTTCCTGTGTCTCACCTATGCCAATGGTGGCTCTAGCTTAATCTAGGACTGCCCAGAGGTCTGTCCTCTTTGCACATGCCTATTGAAGGCCATATTCTCAAATAATTAAATCTTGAGTTTTGCTGTAGCCCTTCCTAAATCTTGTTACCCTGAGTAGGGTGGAGATTGTGGTTTCCAAGACCTGATTCTGTTATTCCAAGGATCTCTATTGTTATTGATTAGGAAATAGCTAAATCCGATCTTCTAAAGAATGGTCTGAATAGGGTGGAGTAGTTTTGAAATTCACAATTGGCAACCCATGGAGATTTTAGATTTATGCCTGTGGGAAATTCTTCTTGTTATATATTTTTTATATTTTGTTATATTTATATTTTGTTATATTCTTTAGTTAAATGTCTTTTACTTTTAACCAACATGATCTATCATTGATATAATAAAAGAAACATTTTGGTAGTTTCACAAGCTCTAAATTTGAGTGAATTCTGACCCATGAAGTGTCCCAAACTTAAGGAAGCTTTCTATTTGAAGGGTTCTTTGGTAAATATGAATTGGACTAAATTATTTTTCAAAAAATTTTTCCCAGAGCACATGTCAATACAATTTTCAAGAATAGTTTTCTGGCATTGGCTACGGGGAGGGGCGAGCCACTGAGAAATTGCGTTACTTTACAGCAAGATCTTGGAAAGAATGGGGACCCTGCTGCCCGCACATTGTACTAATATTAGTTACTTATCAGCAGCCCTTCCCCTATGAGGGGTGATGGATTTACCCTGTTGACTGGACACCAGACTCAAACAGAGACCCAGAGAGAGCACCAGGGTGCTGGCTCCAGAGGGGTTAAGAATGAGTCCTGGAACGAGTCCTGGAGCGGATAACTCCGGGAGTGGATAACGGAGCCAAGTAACCCCAGCAAAGTGAAGCCTCAGCTGGAGCTGGAGGGAGACAACAGGAAGAAGAAGGCAGCATCTGTGGACCCTCTCCCCAGGCAGGACTTACCTCCTGCCCCAGCACTCAGGCTGCTTCCTGCTGGATTAATATTTCTCAACATATAATTAAATATTGTTTTTGTGATTAATCACTATGTTTAAATTATGTTTGATTTGTAGCAATGAGAATATATAATGCATATCAGGTATTTACATTCCAAATCATAACTGTAGCAAAATTACAGTTTTGAAGTAGCCACGAAAATAATTTTTTTGTTTTGGGGTCACCACAACATGAGGAACTGTATTGCGGGGTCACGGCATTAGAAATTCTACTTGTCATTCTACTTGTTTCCCCACTATAGAAACTTCTAGAGCCAAATTTGTGTATTGCAAATTTATGGAAAGGGAGAAGTCTGTATTTTAAGCTGTGTTCTTGCTTACATTGGTCTATTTTGTCTGCCTTGATCAAAGAAGGTCTAATCATTTAGTTTGCCATAATTTCTTAGACATACTGTAGCCATTATATATCCTTGGCCACATATATAATGCAAGGCTAATAGCTGTAATTATCATATTATAAATATTGACAGAGATCCTACATTCTAAGACATCATTGATCAATAACTCTGTTATCAAAAGCAATTTAAAAGCTAAAGAAAAGCATATAAATAGGTGTCAGGAGACCTTGGCACAAATCTTTGCTCTCCCTCCCACCACTGCCAATTAATAAGCTATGTGACCTTGAACAAACTACATTGTCTCTGTGGATCTCAATTTGATCATCTGTAATGAGAGGAATTTGGACTCAAAATCTGAGATCAAATTATACCATAACTAATTTGTAAAAAACAATTATAAAAATGTCAATTGGAGGTCTGTGTAAAAAGTCTTCCCTACTCCTATACAGCATCCATTTGTCTCCTTTCTCTCTTTCCTGATTTTACATCTCTTTTCCATTCCTCCCTCCCTACCTCTGCTTCCCAAAGCTCAGGAAAACAAATTATGTCCCTGAAGCTTCTGAATTTTACACTTCAGAACTGTTCCTTTCTAGGGACAGCCTTGGCAGCCTATGGATAATAATAGAATTGGTGACTCCAAAATTAATTTAAAAACCATTTCAAGCCCTGTCCCATGAAACTAGGTTGCAATTCTCTAGTATAGATAAGTTGGCAAAATATTTCTTTTTCACAGATCTATTATTTCAAAAGCAGTTTAGAGCTTCATAAAGTTAGCAGTTTAAATTTTCCATATAGCTCCTCCTGATTAGGACATAGAAATCTTCAGACATTCATACATGTTAATAGGGTGCCACTTCTTTCTACATTTTAAACTACACTATATATGACTGCAGTTAAATTGACATTCAACCATTTCTCCATTCTCCATGCTTTATAGACATAGCATTTATAAAACTCGGTGTGTATAATGTGCCTTAGTCTAGGAGCTCAAATCCTTTATGACCTCTTCTACTGTATTTTAGCTATATTTGCCCAGGGAAGGTAGAGAACATAATCACAGGAGTTCTGTGTGTAGTTTCTTACCAAAACTTAAGTAAGTGTCTCAACTTATGCTTGCTCTTGGTCTCCTGTTTGACATTGACCATCTTAAACACTCTTCTTACTCTGTAGTCACCTTCCCAAAATCCCTTCTCTGAACCCAGATCATGAAGTATAAGTGACACTGGGATCCTGAAAACTGTGATAGAAGAGTGAAAATTCTGGTAAGTCCTATCATGCTGGCAATACATTGAGTGTGGTCTCCATAACAAACTCAATCTATGATATAGGGATCAGCTTAGTAAGGGATGGAAAGGCTCTTCCCAGAAATCAGGTAATTATGTTATGAATTCTTTGTCCATGTTCATTACAAAAAAAGAGAGAAATGCAAATAGTATTGGAGAAAGGACATTGAAAATGGATTCAGAGGATTGGCATTCAAATCATTCCTTTGTTATTTATTGGATGTATGGCTATTGTAATTCTTTAAATCATAGGATAAGAGACTTTGAGCTAGACAGGACTTTAGAGGATATCTAGTTGAACCTCCTCTGGCCTTATTTATAAAGGAGGAATCTGAGGCCTAAGGGGCAGTCAACACAAATTGAATGCAATTAAGCAGTAATAATGGGTGTTGATGTCTATTTCTGTTAATAAGTATTTCTTTAATTAAATTGGATTTGTGCATGCCATGTCCCCTCTCTAGCCTCAAGTTTATTCTCCTATAATTAAGAATTAGACTGAACAATCTTTAAGGTCTCTTTCAGCTCTAGGTTCTATGCATTATTTAACAACTATGTCCTGGAGGAAAAAAAAAGATATCCACAAGATACTTTTTAAATTTGTCATTTTTCATAGGTGGAATTGTGTGTCAGCTACAGGAGGAGGGTAGGCGGGGAGGGAAAGAACAAGAATCTTGTAACCATGGAAAAATATTCTAAATTAACTAATTAAATAAAATTTTCAAAAAAAAAAGAATCAATCAATCAATGAAAATAAATAAAATTTGTCATTTTAACTTTTTAAAACCTTACTTTCTCTTTTAGAATCAATATTGTATATTGATTCCAAGGCAGAAGAGTGATGAGGGCTAGGCAATGGGGGTTAAGAGATTTGCCCAGGGTCACACAGCTAGGAAATGTCTGAGGCCAGATTTGAACATAGTCTCAAGGTCTGGCTCTCAGTCTACTGAGCCTGCCAGCTGCCACCCACTTTAAAGTTTAATCAAAATTATGAAGATTTTTCTCTGTCAATTTCTTAAGCCTTGACAGTCAACAAAACAATAAATAATGTCCTTATTTGCCCATTTCTGAGGTATAAATGTTCATGTTGAAAAGTTAATAACTGACTCCCAAGACCTGATTCAGGATAGTTCTAGCATCCCCTTACATGGAATGCATAAAACTACATTAACTGGATGTTTTGTTTGGAGGAGGGGGACAAGAAGAAATTGAATGATCACAAGGATTGAAAGATGAGATTGTGGATTATGAGGAATATTCTTCTATCCTTTTTTGTGGGCCTGCATCAGTGTCATTTGGGAGGCATATCCAAAGGACCATGGAATGATAAAACCACAGCATTTTTTATCTAGAAAAAAGTTTGGGAATAATCTAAACAACTTCTAATAAACACTGCTAAGATTTTTGAAATCTTAAGCAAAACCAATAAATTTAAAGTATCTAAGGAGGAAAAAAGAAGAGAGAGGAACACATTTGGAAGGTGAAGAGCAGAAAAGTATTGATGTGAGAGGGTTGGAAACAGCTAGAGACAGACAGACAGACAGACAGACAGACAGACAGACAGACAGATAGATAGATAGATAGATAGATAGATAGATAGATAGATAGATAGATAGATAAATAGATAGATGAATGGATGGATAGATAGACAGATATATGGACAGATAAATGGATGGATGGATAAATAGTAGATAGTAGAGAGATATACAAAAATATATAAATACATAGACATAGTTACAGTTTTAGATATAAATGATATAGTTGGTCCTTATTATTTGCAGTTTCCATATTTGTGAATTTGCTTCCTTATTCAAATTTATTTCTATACCCCAAATCAATACTTGCAGGTCTTTTGTGTTTTTAATAGATATTCACATGGAGTGGAAAAAAATTCAGTTGCCTCACATGAAGGTTTTCAATTAAGATTTAACAAGGCAATCCTCTGCCTCCTTGTTTCAGCTCTCATACTATAAGTATGAGTAATGGATTTTTGGTAGAACATTTTTTACATTTTTGTACTTTTTTGTCTATGATTTTGCTATTTAAAATGCCTACCAAGAATAATACTGAAGTTCTATGTAGTGTTCCTAAGAGCAAGAAACCTTTAATTTGCCTCAGAGAAAGTACATGTGTTAAATAAGCTTCATTCAGCCATAAGTTATAGTGCTATTGACTGTAAGTTCAGTGTTAATGAATCAGTAATACAGTACATCCAGAAAAAAAAAAAAGAGATTAACAGACATTTTTGTGAGACTGTACTAGAAAGAGCTAAAGTAACTGTTGTGCCCAGAGGTTCACAGGAACCTAACCCTGTATTTCTCCCAGGAGTAATGACTCAGTATTCCCCAATTCAGCAAACATAACTACATTCTGCAAATAGCAAAAATCAACTGTGTGCATACATATGTATATGTGTGTATATATTTGACATGTATATACATATAAGTGCATATACATTGTGTGCGTGTATGTATATAGGTATGTATTTATGTGTATATAGTGGTAGTCTCTCAGTGACCGAGAATGACGATTGTTTTTGTGCAGTTTCATCTACGGTGTTCCTTCATATGGCTTTGAAGTCCAAAGACTGAGGCGCAGAGTTTGTGGCACATGGGGCCTGGGACGCCCGTTGTTACGGGAGGTGCGGCTGTGGCCTGGTGTCGGCGTTCACGCGCAGCGGCAAGACGTCGACGTCGCTCATCTTCAAAGGTGGTGGCGGCATGGTGAATGTGGGCTCGCCAGCTGCTTCTGTCAGAGGCAGCGAGTTCTAGTTGCTTTGGTGTAATGCCAGCCCACTTCAAGTCTGACTTTAGCTGATCCTTGAATCTTTTCTTTGGTTGGCCTTGTTTCCTGAGTCCAGCTGACAGTTCACCATAGAATACCTGTCTTGGCATTACCTGTGGGTCCATGCAGATGACGTGTCCAGACCATCGTAGCTGGGTCTTGAGGACCAGGACTTCGATGCTGGTGGAGTTGGCTCTGTCGAGGACTTCCTGGTTGGTGATTCCGTCCTGCCATCGGATCCTCATGATTGACTGGAGAGAGCGTTGGTGGAATTGCTCCAGCTGCTTCATGTGCTTCCGGTACAGTGTCCATGTCTCTCAACCGTACAGGAGCGAGCTGAGGACCACTGCGTTATACACTTTGAGCTTCGTTGCAGTGCTTACACTGCTGTGTTGGAGGACTTTGCAGCGCAGCCGCCTGAGTGCCTGGCTGGCCTTTTGGATCCTGGCATTGATCTCGTGGTCTAGGGACCCGTCGTTGGTGATGGTGCTGCCCAGGTACTTGAAAGTGTTGATGTTAGAAAGCTGCGTGCCATCGATTGTAATGCACGGCTGGTTCGTTGGACTCCCTGGTGCAGGTTGGAACAGCACCTCTGTTTTGCTGAGGCTGATAGTCAGGCCAAAGAGTTTTGTTGCTGTAGAGAATCTGTCCACAATGGTTTGGGGATGATTTTCTTGGTGGGCCATGAGAGCACAGTCATCTGCGAAGAGAGCTTCCAGGATGAGTCTCTCTGTTGTCTTTGTTTTTGCAGTCAGGCAGCTAAGGTTGAATAGTGAGCCATCCAGACAGTATTTGATATAGACGCCCAGGTCTAGATCCATCACAGCATGTCGTAATATTTGGGTGAAAAATAGGTTGAATAGTACCGGAGCGAGGACACAGCCTTGTTTCACGCCATTGGAGATGTTGAAGCGACTGCCTTTGATGTTTCCTTCACTGCTTCTCTGAACTGGTTCCATTTCTCAGTTGAGCTTCCAATGAGTGGTCCTTTGGCAGACAGCTTGTCGTCCAGGCAGGACTGGAATGTTTGCAAATAAGATGGATCTCTAAGACAACTGTGTGTGTATATATATATATATATATTTCTTCCCTAGAACCTTTTAAATCTGATCAAAGGAGTTTTAAATTGAAATTAAGGAAAGAAGGACAAGTAACTCATGTATTTTTGAACAGGGGAACTACACTAGCAGAACAGGAAAATTCTAGCTACATAATATACTTAGACTTCATTAATTTGTTAAATGATACTTCCTCATTGTAAAAAATTGTAAAAAACAGGACTACAATCCCCATGAGCCTTTGCTCCACTTCCCCAGAATGCCTTGTAATCTCACCTGGGCCGAGATCGAGAAGGGATTTAAACGGATGAAAAGGCTTTTGAGGGATCTTTTGGACTGCCGTTTTGCAGCAGGAGCGTCTATTGCGTGATGTGAGGTTATTTTGTCTAGGCCTCTGGCCTAGGCACATGTTTCTTACTTGTATATTTTTAATCTTTAACCTTTAATAAACCTCTAAAAAATATAATACTCCTTGCAGAGAGAAACTAATTTCTACCTGCCTCAGTCTCCCCATCTCCCCTAAATTTTAATCATTACATCATCATTAATGGGTCACTGTCAACTTAGAGGAACTTCTTTAGAGACATATCCCTTCAATCTAGTCTTGATCGAGTGCTATTCAACATTTTTATAAATAATGTCAATATAATAATTGATGGATGTCACTCTTGTAAAATTTGGGGAAAAGTTTGAAGAAATAATCAACCAATAACAAAAATAGTCAGGATATTCAGGAAAGACTATCACCTCTAGTATGAGGACTTGCCAAGCGCTTTTCAGGGCTGTTTTCTTCCTTTGGTATCTACTTGCCACCTAGTTTTCCCTTGTGCCTCCAAGAAACTGCCATATGTGCAGCTTCTATACCCTAGTAAACATATGTGGTAGGTAGGCTAAATAAGGTTGAGGGAAACTGACAAGCCTTAAACCTGTTGGTGAGTTAGGGGAGGCATCCACCCCAGGCATGTGAAGACATCCCCTAGCTGAAGGAAAAGATGAGAACAATTTGTCCCAATGGCCATGAAGTGACTGAAGGAGGCACTGAGGAGCACTTAGGGCTTACTTAGACTTCAAAGAATCCATGGTCATCCATTGCATCCTGAGCCATCACTAGTCATCTTCACTTTTGTCTTCCCACTAAACCTGGATGACTTTGGAAAGACAATGAAGCTAATGACTGTGCAACTCTGTCTCACTTAAATCTAATTAGCTCTAGTCAAAAGCCAACAGCAATCCTTTGGTCCTTTTAAATAGGAAGGACAACAACCACCAAACAAAAAATACCTTTTTCTTCTCTGATCTCAAGGAACCTAACATGATAATGATAGAAATAATATATCCACAAATTAGTAAATATGAAGTATATCTAGGACCATAATCTTTTTCTGCCTCAGATTCCTCATCTGTAAGATGGTGCAAATAACAGTACCTACTTCCTAGGATTGTTGGGAAAATAAAATGAGATAAAATTGTAAGGCGCTTTATAAAACTTAAAGCAGTATATAAATGCCAATGATGATGATGATGATGATGATGATAAGCACAAAATAATTTCAAAGAGAAGGCACCAGTAGAGCAAAAAAAAACTTCATGTAAGAGGAGGCATTTGGGATGAGTTTTGAAGAGAACTAGGGATTTTAATATGGGTTCGTATGGAGGTTTTTCATTCCAAGAGAGGAAAGTCTTTTAAAATGTATAGAAACAGGAGATGAATGAGAAAGAAAAAGTAAACCTAGTTAGACTAAAATCAGTGTATAAAAGGAGAGTAAAGTGTAAATCTTTGAAAAGTGGACTAGAATCAGATGGTAGAAGATTTTCAAAGCCACAAAAAAGAGTCTGAATTTTATCCTACAGGCATTTAGGATCCACTGAAATTTTTAGAGTAGTGAAATATTGGACCCAAGTTTTAAGACTATCACTGAGATTAGGGTTTTGATGTTAAAGAATAGCTCTACTGCAAATATGAACAACCTGGAAATAGGTTTTGAACAATGATACATACATACATACATACATACATACATACATATATATATATATATATATATGTATGTATACACATACACACACACACATATAGCCTAGTGGAACTGTTTGTTGGCTTTGGGGGGGGGGGTAAATCATGAATCATGTAACCATGGAAAATATTCTAAATAAAAATAAAAATTTAAAAAATACTCTCACTGAGGCAACTATGTAAAAGATTCGTTGGTCTTCAGGTAGACCAGTTACAAGTCTTTTCTAATAGTTTATATGAAGTCATGGAAACCTGAATTAGAGCTAGGAGTAGAGAGGAGACAAATCCAAAAAATGTGGTGGGTCAAAAATTGATAAAATTTGACAATTGATAGGATATGGTAGACCAGATGAAATAAAAAGATAACATTGGAGGGCAGATTCAAAATAAAAAAAAAAACTCTCAACAAGCTGGGACAACAGACTGAATGGAATCAGATGAAATTAGTGGTGATGAATGCAAAATTGCATGCTTGGATTTTTAAAAATACATTTCATTAAATATAGGATGTAGGAGCTGTACTAGATAACAGTTCCTATGGAAAATACTTGGAGGCTTTTATTCTCAGAAAACTCAGAATGATTCTATAGTAGGAAATGGCAACTGAAAATCTGGTGCTATTCCAGATATCCAGCATGACTGAAAAATCAATCAACCTAAATTTTATTAAGTACTTACAATGTGCCAGGTTAGGTGCTAAGGATACAAATTATTGAACAACCTCTACTCTTATGGAGCTCATATGATAATGGGGAAGATAAAAGGGAATGCATACATATATACATACAAATATAACAATAACATTACTGCATAAATATAACACAACAATTTAATTACAAATTAATGTAATACAGGAGGGAGAGCCAGTAGAGGAAAAGATTAAGAAAAGCATTAATTAGAAGGTAGTGCTATTATCTTAAAGAAAGACATTTGGTGATGAGAAGGGAATGTGTTCCAGACATGGAAAATGATTCGAGCAAGGGCACAGAAATGATAGATGAAGTTTCATTTTTGAGGATCAGTGAGAAGTACAATTTGCCAACATCATTCTTGGGAGGAAGAATAATGTCTAATGAGTCTGGAAAATGGGTTAAGGCAGAGTTTAAAAGAAAAAAAAAGCTAAATGTAGGAATTTATGTTGTAACCTAGAGGCAATAGGCATAGATACTTTCATATTGTGGTGTTGGAGAAGATTTTTGAGAGTCCTTTGGACAACAAAAAGATCAAATCACTCAAAACTTAAAGAAAATAATTCAGATTACTCATTTGAAGTATAAAGCTTACTTACTTAAATACTTTGACCACATAATGAGAAGACAGTACTCATTGGAAAAGACCTTGACTTGTGGAAAGATTGAAAGCAAAAGGGAAAAGATAGCAGAGGGTAAGATGACTAGGTAGTGTCATGGAAGCAATAAAATGAGCTTGAACAGACTCTGGGAGATATTAGAGAATAAAAAAGCCTGGTATGCCATCAGGGATTATGATGAATCAAATACAAGAAAAATCAACAACAAAGAGGCAATAGGAGGCCAATAATTTGATTAACTAAGGAGGTGACATAGATCTGAAATCAAGGACATCATTTTGGCAGCAGTATGTAGAATGGACAGTTGTAATAAGGAGACCAATTAAGAACTGTTTCAATAATGTAGGAAGACAGTCATTCAGGATTGAACTAAGATGTGAACTGTGTATATAGAGAGAATGAGGTTAAATTTGAGAAATGTTGAAGAGCTAGATGTATCAAGACTTGGTAACTGATTAAACCTGTGTGGTGAAGGACAATGAGACATTGAGGTTAGTTCCAATGTTAAAATCTGGAAGAACAGAAGGAGAATGGTGCTGTTAAAAGAAATACTAAACTTTGCAAAAGGGAAATTGGGGAAGAAAGAAAATGTGCTGTGTTGGATACATTGACTTTGAGATGTCACCAAGATATTCAGTTTGAAATGTCAGAAAGATAGTGTTACAAGACAGAAGCTTAGGAGAGGTGGAATCTAAATATATCTGTTGAGGAGGTAATAATTTTGAAATACTCTTCTTTGTTCATGATGGGCGTGCACAGCCAGTTGTAATTTGTCATCTAGGCCAGCTCTTTCATTTTACAGATGAGAAAACTGAGGCCAAGAAAGATTAAATTTAATCTAGTTGGGAGCATTGGGGAGTTTTCAAAGCCACATGGGACATGTATTTGCATGAGTTTGATAAATTCTCAACTAAACCTCTGAGATTCTTTTGTAACTAAAAATGAGAATGTTGTGAATTAAAATCTGAGTGAGCAAAAGGAGCCTTCACTGATTATGTGATTGATTTTTTGCTACTATTAATAATTCTTTCTTCACTGTGAACCATCACTTAAGTAAACTGCTGAATTGTCCCAGAAGCAGGCTTTTTGTTCCTTGGCAAGATGCACAAATTAATAACCACATATTGGCTACTATAAGTAATAAGCAGCAGAGTTAGGTTCAAATGCACCCTTCCTCTACCCTTATTCAGCCTTATTTTTCTTCTCTTTGGACTTGAGTCAAGGTGATCCTTGATGAAGTAAATGTTCTTTCTCCTTTTACTCCAAACCACAACTTGATTTTCATTTTCTTTATATTCCCCATTCTATTCTTAAAGCCACTTCTTTCTACCTTCTCTATAAATCTCAGGAGCCTTTTCTGACTTTCTGACTTCATTCAAATAGATGTCACTGGTTCAGCTGAAGCAGTTTAATTGAACTGAATTATTTTCCCCTTTCATTTCTGACCTGAGAATCAGGCCTTGTGGTACTTCCTTCTCTCTTATAATGACACAGTTTAGGGAAGTTTACATAGATATGTCTTTTTCCCACAAAGGACTCCCACAATTTACATTTGTATAGGATGTACTAATATATCTTATTCTTGAATACCTGAAATGTTTCCCCAAATGGTAGAAGAAATCAGATGACTTGTACAGTATTCTTTTATATAAGTTCCGGTCCCAAATGAAACCATCAAGAAAGTATTTAGTGTTTTCTTCATACATTGTATTTCCCAGGCCACAACTTCTAAAAAGATGAATATTTTGGCAGGGGCATAGGAAGCATGAGCAAATTCCCATTAGAATGTAGAAAGAAATTAACTGTATAGCAAAATGAATAATCAAGTAGATGGAAGTTATGCTCTCTTTTCAAAGTATTAGAGAGTGATGGGACTTGTTAGTATGGCATAAAGAAAGTTCTCAAGGGAAGAAGCAAATCTGAAGGTTCTCAGTAATAAAAGAGTCACTAATGTTCTTGGTGGAATTGTGAACCAATACAACTATTCTAGAGAGTAATTTGGAACCATGCCCGAAGGGCCATAAAACTGTTCATACCCTTTGACCCAGTAATACCACTACAAGGTCTGTATCCCAAAGAGATCAAAGGTTGAGGAAAAGGACCTCCTTATAAAAGAGAACTATTTAATTTTTTTTGTGAGTTCTCAAAAAATTGGAAAAGGAAGGGATGTCCATCAAATGGGGGATGGCAGAACAAGTTGTGGTATATGACTGTAATGGAAAACTATTGGGCCATAAGAAATGAATGAAATGATCATTAAAGCAAACCAGGAAAGTCTTATATGAAGTGATGCTAAGTAAAGTGAGCAGAACCAGGAGAACATTGTACACAGTAACAGCAATAATGTACAATGACCAATTGTGAACGATTTAACTTTTATAGGCAATGCAAAGATCCAAGACAACTCCAAGAGACTTAATTATAAAAAAGGGAATCAACTGTCATAGAAGAAAGTGATGGAATTTAAATGCAGATTGAAGCATACCATTTTTCATTTTATTTCCCAAATGATTTTTTGAATTAGCAATAAGTTTTCTTTTACAACATGATGAACATGGAAATATGTTCCATGATAGAGCTTGTATCACTTATATATCACCGATTGTCATGGGGAGGGCAGAGGGGAAGAGGTGAGGAAGAGAATATGAATCACAAAATAAAAATAATAAAAAATTTTAGTAATGAAAATAATAATAAACTAATCATTCTAAGATATAGGTGTACTTCAAGGAAGAGAAAAGCAGGGGTTGAGAGTGACCAAATCAGAGAAGTAGTAGAAATAAATAAATAAACAGAAGGTTTGCCTAGGTGAAATAAAGGTGGTATGAGAAGACAAGAGCAAAAACAAGAATAAACACTGACCTGGAGTCATCTTTGAACATGTAAGAAAAGAAGAAAACATGAAGTGTAGAGAATTGGGATAAAACTGGCTCAGTGGAAAGAGTACTGAGTTTGGAGTAGAGGGATCAAGATTCATTCATATACCACCTCTGACATGTAAAACATCTGGCACCTTGAACAAATCACTTAATTTCCTTGAATTTTTCCTGTAGCTCCAATTATAAAACAAAGAGATTAGACTAAATGGAGATGTCATTCTGGGAATTTTTAGCAGCAAGAATAGGAATAGAAAGAAGAATGGGAATAGTGGGAGACAAATCATGGCATAGTGAGTGGTGGGCTAGATATTTGTAGTCAGAGGACTTTTTAATTTTTTTATTTATTTAATTTATTTAATTTTTTATTTATTTATTTATTTATTTATTTTATTAATTTATTTTATTTATTTATTAAAATTTTATTAATTTAATTAGACAGATTTTAATGCCATCTCTGCTCTTTGTGGCCTATATTACCTTGGATTGCCTAACCTTGTGTGTAAATTAATGATGTTGGACTAGAACAGTGGTGTCAAACAAAAATACAAATGGAACCCTACAAGCCATATATTGAGTTTGAAAACCCCAGATTAGCATTATTTATGTGATATTTTATTTTTATTTGTTTTGTTAAACATTTCCCAATTATATTTTACTCTGGTTGGGGGCACTGGGGAGTTTTGCAAACTACATATGGGTCAGTACAATGAATTTGACATCTCTAAACTAAATGATCTCTGTGATTCTAATATAATTGAAAATGAGGATATTGTGAATTAAAGTCCAGGAGAGTAACAGAAACCAAAGCTGATGATGTTATTATTTTTTTTTACTACTATTAACAGTTCCTTCTTTGTTGTGGACTGTCACTCAAATGAACTGTTGAAGTGACCCAGGAGTAGGTTCTTCATTCCTTGGCAGAATGTACAAATAAATAACCACATATTGGCTATCAGAAGGAACATCTTCATAGTGCATTGCTGGGCAGGAATAATAGCACTCATGTTAGTTTGACAGCAAAATATATATTTTTAAAATGATGGCCAGTTTTATCCTCACTTATTAGTTAAAGGTTATAGCAGTGTTTCTGTCCTTGAAACTGGTGTTGAAAGCTGTACTTTACATTAAAGAACAGGTTAGCAGAACACTGGCACCAACCTTTGAGCGAGATCTCCTGTCATGAAAATGCCCATTTCAATGTAATACATTATTAAAGCACATTAAATATAACTTGACCTCCCCACTTCCCATTATTCAAATATATTCTCAAAGACATGAATAATTAAGATAGTAGGTTCTTCTGAAGTGTGCTACTTGATGGGTACAGGTAAGATGAGCATTTTCAGGCCCTCTAATTCCATTTTGACAACACAGTCCCTTATATTGTTTCTCTATATAGGCCATAGGCTCATAGAATCATTCCAAAGCTAGAAGAGATCTCAGAGGAATCTAGCCCAAACCACTCATTTTACAGATGAGGAAACTGAGGTTCAGCAAGATCAAGTAATTTGCCCCAATCACACAAATAAGCATTAGAGGTGGGATTTGAACTCGGGTATTTTGACAGTTATTTAAATTCTAACACCTTGCTTCCTTTGAGGGAAAAATTTGTAAAGCAAGCTTACAGGACTCTAGCTATAACATGATGTAGTGGAAAGAGTGCTAGATTTGAAATCAGATTTGAATTAAAATTTCACCCCTGGAGCTATTTGATTGCTATCTGAGATTCTTTCCAGCTATAAACCTATAATCCTATGAATGTTAAGAGTATTGCTTTTTTAAATGTTTGATGGTTTTTTAAATGCAAAAGTATTTAAGATCCAGTAATTTTGTCACAAGGATTAATTGTGCATCTCTCATTAAAGGACCAATCTAAATTCAAAGAAACTTATTAGAGGCTGGCTAGAGATTATTGTGTCTTGAGTGCTAAGCAACTAGTGAATATCTTCTACAAAATCATGGCAGAAGTGGGATCTGCATGGGTAATGGGAATATCCATGCCAGTGAAATTCTTAGTAATTTGCTTCAATATTAAATAATAAAATTAGAAAACACATAGTTCTGGGATCACAAAGGAAATCAATGATGGAGAAGAAGTCAAATAATGTTGCCCTCTACTCCTAGTTGCCCTTCTGTACATTAAAGACAGGAATATCTCACTAAGGTTCCTAAAAATAACAATTTATAAAAATATCACAATATGAACATGATTTACAAACTATGACATAAAGGGTACCGATAAAGAAATAAGAAAACTTGCTGACAACTAGTACTGTCACAAAGCCCTTCTCCAAAAAAACAATTATTTTTCCTTTTTTCAATATAAATTTAAGTGAGGGTAAGTTAGCTAATGCCCTACAGTATATGATTCATTTTCAGCAGTATGCTTCAGTTAATCTTGAGGGGGTGGCATATTCTCTTTTAAAAAAAAGCTAGTGGCAGCATCTTGAAGAAAAACTGCCTTTTTGAGTAAGTGCTTTATAAAAGGAATTAAAGCAGAAGGATGTGTTTATGGGCTTTTCTCCTTCAAAATGGTTATAGATCAAACTTATTAAAAAGCTAATTTAGAACTGAAACTGGCACTGCTGTAATAAAAAACAGTAATGACACAAATTAATCTTGGATTTCTATAGAACCTTTCATCTCTAATGATCCCAAAGCTCCTTCCCACCTAGGCACCATTCAGACAGTTTCACCCACCACTGAATTTCACAAGTACTTGTGAATTGGGAACATATCAATTGGTTAAGTATGGCATGGAATGGTTTTATTGTCTATTTCCTTAGGATAAGAAATCATGACATTTTAATCCATATTAAACAAAGTGGGGTAAATGTTAAGTATAATATGCATGTTTTTTTTTTTTCATCTCTGGGATGCTAATGTCCTAATACTCAAAAAGATAAGGAAAAATGGGAAAGATAGTTTCCCTAAGTTGTAAATGATGGTTTTTATTAATTTCAGGAAAGATTCTAGAATGGATTATTCAAAGGAAGGCTTATGAGTATTTAGAACGTGAAATAATGATCATTTAGAAGTAGAATGGGTTCATAAGAGAATCTGTCAAGTCATTAACATCATTTCACCTTTTAACAGAAGTAGAAGGGGGGGTAAGAAAATCCATATATACAATGTCTGAATTCCTGAAAGACTTTTGACCAAGTCTGTCAGAATTTTCTTTTGGGAAAGATGGAAAAATATGTAGTAGATTAATATAAAGTTACATAAATTTGGAAATGACTAAAGAAATGCACCAATGAGATCTAGGGCAACCTAGAACAATGGTTCTTCATCGATCCATAAACTGTACTGACCTGTGGATAAATTTTAGTAGTCTGTGAATTTGAAAGGGAAAAAGTACATGTTTGTTTTTAATTAACCTTTGGTTTAGTTGGTAATCCTATTTATCTTATTTTTTTTGAATTTAAAAATATTATTCTGAAGAAGCTCATACGTTTTATCAGACAACCAAAGAGTTACATGGTACAATAAGATCATGAAACTCCAACCTAGAGAAATATCTTAATATTGTCTTCAGCCCTAGCCTATTGAACATTTTTAAGGATTGTTTAAATAAAAATATGAATCACATATTTTTCATACCTGTGGATAAAATGGAACTAGATAGGTTAGCTTCTACATGAATAAGAATATCTAGATCTAATAGTAGATCTATGTTGTTGTTGATGAGTCATGATGAGGATGATAAGTCAAATTTCATTTAAAAATGAATGAGTAAAGATAAGGTACTGTGTACAAGTAAAGATTGTAGAAATATGGCAAGCACTTTATATGAAAAATGGGGTAGAAGGCTGTTAGCAAGTTATCTTTAGGTCAACAAAAATGAATACAGAATTACTAAAGCAATAATGGAGCAATTTAAATTAATATATATTATGGAATTCTGACCTTGGCATCAAGAAAACTTGTTCTTTCACGCCTATGACACTTAATAACTATGTTCTCCCAGAGAATTCATTTAACCTCTGTGAATTCACAGAACCTTTTGAGAAGGGGCATCAATATATATCTAAAACCTACCCAAGTATGGAAACAAATCCTACTATAACAAACCCACCAAGTGGTCTTTCAGTATCTGCTTGAAGACCCCCAGCGAAGGGGAAACTATTATGTCCTGAAGCAAGTCATTCCATTTCAGAAAGGCTCAAATTATTAAGAAGGTTTTCCTGATACTATGTCTAAATATTATTTTCTATGACTTTGACACATCGTTCTTGGTTCTCCCCTCCAAGTATTGTCACAATGGACTCTCAATTATTTGAGGATGATTATGCTGTTCCCCTGAATTTTCCTTTTTTCAAGTTAATCTTCCTCAATTTCTTCAACTAATTCTCATAAAATGTTCACAAAATCTTTGATTATTCTTGTTACATATTTTACAACTTATATTAATGTCTTTCTCAAACTGTAGTATTGAGAACTAAAAATCAACCCTCCAGATGTATTATGATCAAGGAAAAGTACAGAACAAGAACATCTTTATTTATGGAAGCCATGAGATCAAATAATTAAATATAATCAGTGGTGTGATGTAGTAGCCAAAAGAGCTAATTTGACAGTGAGCTATAAAGATTACATTAAGATCTATTTAATCTTAAATTTAGTTACAGAGACATGGCCCTCAATGATTTTGTCTGCCTATATAGTTTCCTAATCACAAGATCATTCAGCTCTATTTCCAGTAGGGAAAATATAGTATTAATGTTACACACCTCATCATAGGTAAAGAAGAATGGAAAATGTTAGGGTCTAAGAATTAAAATGGACTTCTGACCATAAGATAGGTAGTGATTAAACTGAAATATCTGGAAGAGACAGCAGAGAAAAAGACATAAGGCTGTGTAACATCAGAAGAAAATCAAACACAAAAACTTCTAAAAGTAATAAAAGAACAGACAATATGCTCTCTAATATATTATGATGCAAGTGGTCTAAGAAAGATTCTTAGACACTGGGTAAGAGAATTAATGGCAGATATCTGAACAGAGTTTAAGGGGTAGAAGACTGATGTGAGAATTAAGTAAGTTTTCATAGTTATTGACTCTTTCTGTCTCTCTCTCTCTCTCCCTCTTTCCTTCTCTCTCTCTCTCTCTCTCTCTCTCTCTCTCTCTCTATATATATATATATATATATATATATATATATACATACATATAATGTTTATTTATACATACACAATACACATATACATTTTATTCTCTAAGGATAGAGGGTTACTAACCACACAGAACAATAAGTAAATGGAGGACAAAGTAACAGGTATAAAGATAATATCTCAATTGAGGACTAGAACTGAAACACATTCCAAGGCTAAAACAGCAATTGGCAACATCTTTTTCTGCTTTTTTTCTTTTTTCTTTTTTTTTTCAAAAAAGAGGCTTTTTTTTTTTTTTAAACCCTTACCTTCCGTCTTGGAGTCAATACTGTGTATTGGCTCCAAGGCAGAAGAGTGGTAAGGGCTAGGCAATGGGGGTCAAGTGACTTGCCCAGGGTCACACAGCTGGCAAGTATCTGAGGCCAGATTTGAACCTAGGACCTCCCGTCTCTAGGGCTGGTTCTCAATCCACTGACCTACCCAGCTGCCCCCCAAAAAGAGGCTTTTTAGCCACAGCAAAACTTAGTGGATAATAGAGGTCTCTATAAGAGCTTCTAAAGAGAGCTGTTTATCTCCATGCAGGAGAGAGGCTTATGAACCATGACTTCCCTTGAGGATGTTAAGCAAGAGTGAGGGGAGCTAGAGTAGCAGAGATAACCAGGTTGTAAACAGTAGAGCTAAAAGACCAAGAAGAGACTAGTTGAGATAAATTCATAATAGAGAGCAAAGTTCATTAGACCACAAAGTAATGATATCAATAAAGAATATCAATCATATACTTTGCCTCTTTGTGACTGCACCCTGGTGACAGATGATGTGCATTTTCACAGAGGTGCAATGGCCACATAAGTTCCCTATGCATTTATATCCAATGCATGATTCCTAGTTAAGTCAATTATTTCAACTGACTATTTGCATTTGAGGGAAGAGTATACTGAGCATTTACAGTGATGAAACATTCTGTTGTTATTGTTTACCAAATTAATTTCTTGACATGCTTTTACTGTGTGCTGTGTCATAAGCCTGAGGAGTAAAATAAAATGTACAATGTATAACATGTTTCTAAGCATGTTTTCAAAAGGTTTCTGATGCAAAGTACCTGAAACGTGGAGCAGGTAAAGAGTTCCAAGGATGAATGGAACTGCCAGTAGCACATGTATACTGTCCTTCAAAGAACAAGTTGTTATAAATTGGATATCTCTGTTTCCTTTATTCAATCTCTGTTTTCCTCTGTCAGAGCCTTTTCTCACACAAATTTGTATTCTTCCTCCCACTTTTGACCTACTGAATTCTTATGCATCTTATGCAAAGGTCAAAACAAATACTATGCCTTCAGTGAACCCCTTAAAACTTTCCCCTATCCATAATGACCTTCTTAGATCTCACATAATATTAAATTTTTCAACTTTTTATGTCTCTTTACCCTATTAAACTACCTGCTCTACAGGGAAAAGGGAGGGCTATTCTTTTAAAAAAATTTACCTACATCAATGATCAACCCAGTGAACAACCACTGGATACTTAATGAATTGAATTAACTGATTGATTTTTTCTAACTGAAGTCTAGCAATTAAAGCTATCCATAAATTAGAGAATCAATGACATATGGAAATAATTTCTTCCACTCTGGGTATATATATATTTTATTTTATTTTATTTTATTTTATTTTATTTGATCATTTCCAAGTATTATTCATTAAAGACATAGATCATTTTCTTTTCCTCCCCCCCACCCCCCATAACCGACACGTAAATCCACTGGGCATTACATGTTTTCTTGATTTGAATCCATTGCTATGTTGATAATATTTTCATTAGAGTGTTCATTTAGAGTCTCTCCTCTGTCATGTCCCCTCAACCGCTGTATTCAGGCAGTTGCTTTTCCTCGGTGTTTCCACTCCCATAGTTTATCCTTTGCTGATGAATAGTGTTTTTTTCTCCTAGATCCCTGCAAATTGTTCAGGGACATTACACCACCACTAATGGAGAAGTCCATTATGTTCGATTATACCACAGTGTATTAGTCTCTGTGTACAATGTTCTCCTGGTTCTGCTCCTCTCGCTCTGCAACACTTCCTGGAGGTTGTTCCAGTCTCCATGGAACTCCTCCACTTTATTATTCCTTTTAGCACAATAGTATTCCATCACCAACAGATACCACAATTTGCTCAGCCATTCCCCAATTGATGGGCATCCCCTCGTTTTCCAGTTTTTGGCCACCACAAAGAGCGCAGCTATGAATATTTTTGTACAAGTCTTTTTGTCCATTATCTCTTTGGGGTACAGACCCAGCAGTGCTATGGCTGGAACAAAGGGTTGATAATCTTTTGTCGCCCTTAGTGCATAGTTCCAAATTGCCCTCCAGAATGGTTGGATTAGTTCACAACTCCACCAGCAATGAATTAATGTCCCTACTTTGCCACATCCCCTCCAGCATTCATTACTTTCCTTTGCTGTTATGTTAGCCAATCTGCTTGGTGTGAGGTGATACCTCAGAGTTGTTTTGATTTGCATCTCTCTGATTATAAGAGATTTAGAACACTTCTTCATGTGCTTATTAATAGTTTTGATTTCTTTATCTGAGAACTGCCTATCCATGTCCCTTGCCCATTTATCAATTGGAGAATGGCTTGATTTTTTGTACAGTTGATTTAGCTCTTTATAAATTTGAGTAATTAAACCTTTGTCAGAGGTTTCTATGAAGATTTTTTCCCAGTTTGTTGT
This sequence comes from Monodelphis domestica, assembly GCF_027887165.1. Lineage (NCBI taxonomy): Eukaryota > Metazoa > Chordata > Mammalia > Didelphimorphia > Didelphidae > Monodelphis > Monodelphis domestica. Next base: position 241,248,863 of record NC_077227.1, on the reverse strand, counting down.
TTCCCTTCTGATTTTAGTTACATTGGTTTTGTTTGTGCAAAAGCTTTTTAATTTGATGTAGTCAAAATTATTTATTTTGCATTTTGTGATTCTTTCTACGTCTTGCTTGGTTTTAAAGTCTTTCCCCTCCCAAAGGTCTGACATGTATACTATTCTGTGTTTACCCAGTTTACTTATGGTTTCCTTCTTTATGTTTAAGTCACTCACCCATTTTGAATTTATCTTGGTGTACGGTGTGAGGTGTTGATCTATTCCTAGTCTCTCCCACACTGTCTTCCAATTTTCCCAGCAGTTTTTATCGAATAGTGGATTTTGGTCCCAAAAGCTGGGATCTTTGGGTTTATCGTATACTGTCTTGCTGAGGTCGCTTTTCCCCAGTCTATTCCACTGATCTTCCTTTCTGTTTCTTAGCCAGTACCAAATTGTTTTAATGACTGCTGCTTTGTAATATAGTTTAAGGTCAGGGACTGCAAGGCCCCCATCATATGTGTTTTTTTTTTCATTATTTCCCTGGATATCCTTGATCTTTTGTTCTTCCAAATGAACTTTGTTATGTTTTTTTTTCTAAATCAGTGAAGAAGTATTTTGGTAGTTCAATGGGTATGGCACTAAATAGATAAATAAGTTTGGGTAGGATGGTCATTTTTATTATATTGGCTCGTTCTATCCATGAGCAGTTAATGTTTTTCCACTTGCTCAAGTCTAGTTTTAGTTGTGTGGAGAGTGTTTTGTAGTTATGTTCATATAGTTCCTGTGTTTGTCTCGAGAGATAGATTCCTAGGTATTTTATTTTGTCTAAGGTGATTTTGAATGGGATTTCTCTTTCTAGTTCTTGCTGATGAGCTGTGTTGGAGATATAGAGAAATGCTGATGATTTATGTGGGTTTATTTTGTATCCTGCAACTTTGCTAAAGTTGTTGATTATTTCAATTAGCTTTTTAGCCGAATCTCTAGGATTCTTTAAGTAGACCATCATGTCATCTGCAAAGAGTGATAACTTGGTCTCCTCCTTGCCTATTTTGATGCCTTCAATTTCTTTTTCTTCTCTAATTGCTACTGCTAGTGTTTCTAGTACAATGTCAAATAGTAGAGGTGATAATGGGCATCCTTGTTTCACTCCTGATCTTATTGGGAATGCGTCTAGTTTATCTCCATTGCCGATGATATTAGCTGATGGTTTTAGATATATACTATTTATTATTTTTAGGAATGACCCTTCTATTCCTATGCTTTCTAGTGTTTTTAATAGGAATGGGTGTTGTATTTTATCAAATGCTTTTTCTGCGTCTATTGAAATAATCATGTGGTTCTTGATGGTTTGCTTGTTGATGTGGTCAATTATGTGGATGGTTTTCCTAATGTTGAACCAGCCCTGCAATTACATTCCTGGGAGTTGTCTTTTTGGGGTTTAGTGTAGAAGGTGTTCTGTGAGCTCTGTCAGTGGCTGTATTACCTCCTTGTTCTAGAATCTCTGGGCAATTTTCTTTGATTATATCTTGTATCACGATGTCGAGTTTGGTGTTTATTTCTGGCTTTTCTGGAATTCCAATTATTCTTAAATTATCTCTTCTCCCTCTATTTTCCAGGTCTGTCACCTTGTTGGTGAGATATTTTATGTTCTCTTCTAATTTCTTGGTATTTTGGCTTTGCTTTATTAATTCTTGCTCTTTTACATGATCGTTGTCTTCCAGCTGCCTGATTCTGGCCTTTAAAGCCTGGTTTTCCTTTTCAGTTTGGTCACACCAGTTTTGTAGATGCGTGAATTTCTTTTGCATTATTTCCCACTTTTCCTCCCAGAAGGCTTCCATCTTTTTGGTCATTTCTGATTCAAATTCTTCATGGGTTTGTGGAGAGTTTCCATTTCCTTTGGAAGTTTCAGAGCATTTTCTTGTGTGTCGTATTCTATCTCCTCTGTATTTTGTATTTTGGCTCTGTAGAATGTGTCCAAAGTCGCCCCTTTCTTCTTATTTTTCTTGGGATTTTGGGGCTTCTGTGCTTCTGTGGAGTTTGCCATCTCTGAATGGGGAGGATTAGCTTTTCTTATCTCTGTCTGGTGTTCAGAGGCTTTAGTCCTGGGCAGATTGTCGGTTCTATGAGCTTTCCCTGGATGAAACTGAGTATGCCTTAAGGCAATGACTTTCACTGGAACTGGAATGGAAGGGTCGGACCAGGGGGCCACACTCTCTCCCGGCTCTCTCTGTTTCCCTGCTGCTAAGGTGCCCCCTCCACTGGGTCGGGTTGCTTTCCGGAAGTTGCCTTCAGAATAGCTGGTCATGAGGCTGTCTTGTCGGCCCTGAGGCTTCCCGGAGCTCCGAGGGCAGTGACTTTCACTGAGACTTGGATAGCAGGATCCAGCTGGTGAAGCTGTTTTGCCCGCCCTGAGGGTTGCTGTTGTTTCAGAAGACCCTGCTCTCTGAGGGGGGCGGGGCTGCGGCTTCCCGGAGCCTTGGACTCTGTGCTCCTACCCCTTAGGTCCAAGTGATCTCGGGTTCTGGCTTTTGAGGGGGGCCGTACCTTTTGATCCAGGTCCAGGTCCAGGAGGAGTATTCCCAGGGTCTATGCTGTTGATCGTTTTGAATTTCGGCGCCTTAGGAGCTTATAGTTTGAGATTGGTCAGGAAGGGTTTTCCGGAGATCTGAACTTTAGCTTTCTCTAAGCCGCCATCTTGACTGGAAGTCCCACTCTAGGTATATTAAAACAGATGCTAGATAACAATTTCTTGGGGATGTTGTAGATGGCACTCATGCCTTAGATAGAGAATGGATGAAATTATCTCCCATTTAGCTCATAATTTTGCAGTTCCAAAACACTTATCTTCTCATAGAACTTTACAAACTTTAGAAGTTTAATGCCTCTAGATGGTTGGAACTAATGACTTTTTAAAATTCATTTCAATCAAATACTTTTTCATGTTCTTTCAATCATGCTTATTTCTTTTCTCAGTATTTTCTCAGAACATTGACAAAAAAAGGCCAGATAGATTTAAATTCTTGCTTTTAGCAAATCTGTTACAATATTTCATTTTTTAAAAGTTACCGTGAACTATGAATGAACAATTGTTGTTTCTCTTAACATTTGCAGACTGTCTAGATGAGATAAGTGGGTTCTTGCTGGCTGGGTCATTTCCCAAAAAGGCATTGCTTTTGCACTCCATTTTAATTGCCTGCATGGTCTTTAACAAAATGAGTGAGACAACAAGAATAGAAGTTGAATGGGCATATCCATCTAAATGTTCAAGTGGTTTGGGCAAAGTGACTGATCAGGAATGAATTGGCTGCTTCCAACAATTAGTCAGTAGCTTTAAACTCCAGCAGGATTTTCTGTGTATTTGTGTGGTGGCTAGAAGTAGCAGTGAGATAAGGAGATACAGAGATAGACTACCTATAATTCTCTTTTATATCACATGGAATAATGGAATATACTTCTATAATTTGAAATATAGAATTATGGATAGAGTATCTATTTCCTTGAGTGAAAAGATGAAAAGTCACAAAAATCTATACCTTTGACCACTTTTGTGTATTTTCTCAATTGTTTTGTAGCTTCTTGATATCTCCAATTGTGATCAATGAGCAGAGAAGTCATCTTCAATCTTCAATTCTATAGTTCTGTTGGGAAATAACACAGCTAGGAGATGATGCTAAGACCTCTCATCTAGAACATAAATTGATCAATAATATAACTACCTCTTTCCATATGCTCTGTTATAGTAGATTTCAAGGACATTGCCCTTTTTCATGATCATTTATTGCTTATAAGAATACTTCAAACCTTGGTTTCTGTCTGGATTACCTACATAATCTTAGAATCAATATTCAGCATCTGTTCTACAGCAGAAGAGCTATAAGGTCTAAGCAACTGAGGTTAAGTGACTTGCCCACAGTCACACAGGTAGGAAGTGCCTAAGACCAGATTTGAACCCAGGACCTCCCACCACCAGGCTAATAATAATAATCTTATACAAATTTACCTAATATTAGCTGTCCAAATATATAACAAGGATTTTGAATGAAAAGTGATCCTGGTGAAGTGAAAAGGCTGGTTGATCTATAGTTTGAAAGACAGAGTTTGATTCTAGGCTCCAACTATTAATAATTTTATGAATTCCTATCAGACACTCCTCTTCACTAAAGCATATGTAAAATGTAGTTCCAATGGGGAACTAAATGATCTTAAAGGTCATTTTGAACTCTAAATTCTATAATTATCTCTCACATAATTAAAGTTTAGCTTCTCAAATATGTTAAAATATTGAAAAAGCCAAGTCTTTCTATCTGTCCTCCCAAGAGTTAAGATTAACCTACTGTTTCTATGATAAGCTTAATGATGAGTGATGTTAACATGGTTACTGTAGAATCACAGAAGCTTAAAAATGTGAGGATCTTCAAACCAGCCGTTCTGTAAAAGGATCTCTCAGGAATGGAGCATTTATTTCTTTGTGCGATATCTTACCTCACTGTTGAAATGTCCCTATTACATTTTCAAGTATATAAAAGTAAGAAAAAAAATTAACCCCTAAACATAGTGGGTATAGAATATTATATATGTTAGTATCACAGATAAAGAATTGGAAGATACCTCAGAAGTCAAATAATTGAACCCTCCCTTTCTAAAGATGAAGAAACTGTGACTCAAGAAGGTTACGACTTGCTCAATGTCTCATAATTAGCAGGTGTCAGAAATGGGATTTTAATTCAGAGTGCCTCCAGAGCCATGTCTCTTACCATTGTGCAATGCTGTCTACATTGGAAAAAAAGCAATAAAACAAAATAGACTATAATGCTTATAAATTTTGCCTTCAGAAGTTCTTTTTTATTGTATTTAATTGATTAATTTAGAGCATTTTTCCAGGATTACAAAAATCATGTTCTTTCCCTCTTCTCCTCCCACCCCCTCCCACATCCAATGCACAATTCTCCTGGGTTTTATATTTTTTTTGGTCAAGATCTATTTCCATATTATTGATATTTGTACTAGGGTGATCATTTAGGGTTTACAACTCCACTCATATCCCCATTGACACTTGTGATCAAGCAGTTGTTTTTCTTCTTTCAGAAGTTCTTAAAAGCTATATGAGGAAGAACTGATACCATCTGTTCTTCGTGTCTTCTAGCTGCATTTTAGAGGGTATCCTAAGTCACTCAGTATTTTGGGCCTCCACTTCATAAAATATTTGTTATTTAGTTACTACAGATAGGAGCAAGGCTATTTTTTTAAACCAGTAAAAATGTTCAAGACACAAGTCAGCTTCAGCTTTTCAGCTCTAAAAGCGATTTTATGGCTTAGAATGATTTTTCTATCTGTGGGCAAAGAAGAGAAATAACTGATTTGCTTTGTGAATGTATTTCACCAATGTCTATATAGCATGTGACAGTTACCTACTGCACAAACGGTATCCTTTTAGAAATGTAGTAAATTTAAGAGCTTTTTTTTTTTTATGAGACTCTGTGAGTCTAAGACACAGTAGCCGAAAAATTGCATGTTGAAAAGGATATTATTTAAACTTGACTCTCTGCCTAATCGTGAAAAACATTTCTTTGCCTCAAGGCAAAATCTGTCTAAATGAAGATGTGCTAGTAATGGTTTCATATGAAAAATGGGTGGAGCCTCCTGTCTGCTAATTTGTCTGTTATATTCATATGGCTATGAATTTCTCTGCTCTCTGATAGCATGCCCATGACCATATGTATTTCAGGTTGACTGCCTATTATTTTTCAGTGAATTATTTCATAGAAATACACATAGTAGATATGTATATGAATATATGTGTTAATATATATATACATATAGATACATACTCATATATATACATATGTATAGATACATATAACTACAGAGGTGGAGGGGAGGAGATAAAGGGAGGGAGAGAGAGAGAGAAAGAGAGAGAGAGAGAGAGAGAGAGAGAGAGAGAGAGAGAGAGAGAGAGAGAGAGAGAGGGTGGGGGGAGAAGAGGTAGAGAGAAGAAGTGAAAGAGAGAGAGAAAATGAGTGAAAAAAGAAAGAAGAGAAGAGAGAGAAGGAGAAGAGGGAAAGAGAAGAGAGGGAAGAAGGGAGGGAGGGAGAGAGAGAGAGAGAGAGAGACAGAGACAGAGAGAGAGAGAGATACAGAGAGAGAGAGAGAGAGAGACAGAGAGAGAGAGAACCATATTGACTACACTTTTAATGAGTCATCCTAATAGACCTCATAGTTCATTAGGAAGCTTTAATTCCTCACATTCCTAAAATATGGCCATTTCCCTGGAGTGGCAGTGAATGCTACATGAGGAAATGAAGGACATTTTTAATTCAGGATTTTTAAGGAGATGGAATTTAATTGCATAAATTGGATTACAGCCAGGACAGCAGAACTCACACCTCTACTTTTAGACAAAGTGCAATGCTATTTTCCTGGGAGGAATGTGTCTCAGTTAAATATTTCATAATAGGACATAGAAAGTATATAATTATTCAAAATAAGAACCCACTATTTTCACAGTATTGCAAAAAATGAAACAATATTAATTTTCACTTTACATTTTATATGCAAACAAATTGGGGTTGTCTGAAAAAGAGTGTTGATTTCCTCACAAAAGCTGTCTTTTGATGATAAATTAGAAAAAAAATGTATTGCAAAACTGAATATTTCCATATGTGACAAATTTTAGAGAGAAAGGAAGCAGAATTTAGGTATTTCTGCCATGACAATATGATTGTACTGTGAAAGTGAGGAAACTTGTCTTTAATATTCTATTGAGTTTTCCCAAAGGAATCAACTTGTGCACATGAGTGAATGAATGATTTTCAAGATTTCATTAAAGTATTCCTCCTTTATCTGGATGTTTCATTGTCCTGTGAAGGTAAATGTAGGCTTTTTAATGATATGCCAAGTGGAGCACTGACCCAATTTTGAATATAAGCCTAGTGATGTTTTAATCATATGTCTATTATAAGGAGGAGATGGTAATTGCAAGAATAATGACCTCTAGGTAATCATTTCTTTAAGCATAGAAACTTTTAAAAAACTGTTTACTATGATGTAGAGCAGAGGTATCAAACTCACAGTACTCAAGGAACAAACTAGTTGTTTCTGGGCCCAGATTATGACATAATTGGGAAATGTTTAAGAACATAAACAAATACAGTATCACCTAGATAATATTAATTTGTGGTTCTCTAAGTTAATGTGTAGGGGCAGCGCTAGGTGATACAGTAGATACAATGTGGGGCCTGAATTCAGGAAGATTCATTTTTCTAAGTTCAAATCTGGACTTAGACACTTAATAGCTGGGTGAGCCAGGGAAAGTCACCTGACCTGGTTTGCCTCAGTCTTCTCATCTATAAAATGATCTAGAGAAGGAAATTGCAAATCACCCCAGTATCTTTGCCAAAAAAAATCTTGAATAGGGTCACAAAGAGTCAGATACTACTGAACAACAAAAGTAAATATGAAGATTCACTACAGGAATCTATTTTTATTTAAGTTTGATACAACTGAGGTAGAAGACCTATAATGTGATTCAGTGGGAAAAAGAGCCATTCTTAAGACAGTAAGACTGCATGAAGTTCAAGTTAAATAATAGGAAGATAGGTGATTTAGACAATTGTGTTAAATAATGGAAGTTTTCATAGAATTTCAGAATTTACTACCTCTAAGTTCTATTCCTAATTCATCCCTTTGTGAAGATATATGTGTGTAAGTGTGTGTGTGTGTGTGTGTGTGTGTGACACATACACAAATATACATATATATTTTCCAATGATAGTTCATTCTATTTCTGGAGAATTCATTGGGTCATGGTTTTATCAATGGATGAGATCTTATAAATTACCTAGTCCAACCTCCCTCTCATTTTTCAGACAAGGAAATTAAAGCTGATAGAATCGAAATAATTTGTCCAAGGTCACCCAAGTAAAAGTGGGAGAGTCAGTATTTCAACCCAGGTTCACTGATTCCAAAGCCTGTTGTCTACATATTTGTCTAGTAACTCTAATTGCTGGAAAGATTTTTCTTTACATTAATCTGAAATCTCTCATCTTCATCCTTTGGTCCTCCTTTTGCTATCAGTGATCAATAAACAAATAATTTACTCCTCTTCCACATTAAAGTCCTTTGATTATTTGAATATTTGTGCATTTCACCAAGTCCAGTCCTCTCCAATTAATTTAACTGATCTTTGTATAGCAGATTTTTTTTTGTTTCTTCTGGATTTTTTCCAGGTTGTCAATGTCCCTTCTAAAATGCAGCTTTTAGAACTAGCTTTATTCCAAAAAAATGTTGTCTGACTGAGGGAAGAGAGTGAGACTATCACTTCATTCTGAACAGTGTTAAAACAGCAGTTTTAACTCACACATCAAAATATTTTCTAATCATGTATCATAGTTTGTTTAATGTCTTTGATGTAAAATTTGGTTCTGTTCCATTTAACAAAGAATTAATGCCCAAAGCAATGTTACTCTATAAGTATAGGATGGTGTAGTTTATACAGGAAGTAAAGAACTGAAAAGTGGAAACTGAGCTCTTTCTTCTAAAAGTTTCTCCATTCATATCAGGATTCAGTGTAAAAAATTGGAAATAGGCAAGGATGGTTAGAAGTCATATTCTGAAATAATCTATTCTCACTTTTTACAGGATAAGAGATAGAAAATTCAACACTTTCCCCTACCAATCTAGCTTATAGGCAGACATTTTAAAGATAAAGATTTTAAAAAGAATTTGAAGTGTCAAGAGCCTGAACTAGGCCATTTTTGTTACTTATAAATTTAAGAAGATGACATGAGATATGATCTAAGTGATAGGCATGCCAGCTTCTATTATAGAAATTAGGCTGGAAAGAAAATGAAGTGGAGAAAGACATGCCCTATGTACTATCATGCTTTACCTTTAGCTTCTAATTGTCTATATTATTTTAGAATTATTAATTACTAATAGGTTTTCACTACAGCTTCTGAGTAATAATAATAACTAGCATTTGTATAATGGTTTGAGACTTATAAGGCATATTAAATATATTTTATCATTTGGTTCTCATCACAAATTTGTTAAGATTGGTACTATTATTATGTTTAATTCCTATATGAGGAAATTGAGGCAGAAGGGAGTTTAAACAATTACAAAACTTTTTTATTACACATGTTTTTTTTTTTGCATAAAATCTATCCATTTAGAATTCAAAAGAAAATGAGTAACCAGAAAAATATCTTGAAGAAATTTTCTTAGATTAAAGAATGATATCTATGTTATATAGGAAACTGATACAAATTTATAACCACAAGAGCCTTTCCCCAGTAGATAAATTGTCAAAGGATATGGACAGGAAAATAAAGAAATTTGGGCTCTCAAGACTCAACAATACTAACAAAATTTTTCAAATAACTAATAATAATAATAGAAATAGAAATAGAAATTGTAGGAAATATGATATTTTATCTAAACCTATCAGATTGCCAAAGATGAAAAAAAGGAAAATTACAACTGTACAAGGGACTGTAGGAAGATGAGCATGCTAACATATTTGTCTATCGTTCCTTGCTTTTACCACTTTGTGAAGCAAATTTGAACATCAAAAATGTCACTTAATTGTACTCACACTTTGACATATATATGCATATATACACTACAAACACACACTATATATAATATGCATATATATACCTTTCCCTCTTTCCTTTACATATGTGTGTATGTATATATATACATATATATGTGTTTATATAGTCTTCCGTTAAAAACTGCCTATTCATATCCTTTGAAAATTTATCTATTGGGGAATATTTCTTGCTATTATAAATTCCCAACAATTTCCTACATATGATATATATCATACCTTTATCAGAGAAATTTGTTGCAAAGATATTTTTCTGGTTGCCTATTTCACTTTTAATTATGAATGGATGGGTTTTTGTGCAAAATTTTTTTCAATATTGTGTTTAGGCATGCACACATTTGCACTTTTTGTTGTAGCAAAGAACTTGAAGCCAAGTATGTGGCTCTCAAGGAGAAATCATGTTATATGCATATAATAGAATGTTATTAGTGCTATTATTATTAAGTCGCGTCCAACTCTTCATGACCCCATAGAACATAAAATGTTAGTTCTGTTCATAGAATTTTCTTGGCACTTGTTTTCCATTTCCTTCCCCAGTGCATTAAAACAAACAGAAATGATATGACTTGTCCAGGATCACACAACTAGTGTCTAATGTTGGATTTGAACTCATGTCTTCCCGACACCAGGCACAGTGTTCTATCCACTGATCCATTTAACTGTATCCATATTATAGCATAAAATTGTGCTATAGGAAATTATGAAAAGGATGGATTCAGAGAAACCTGAGAAGACTTGTTTGAAATGGTTCATTAAAGAGAACAGTGTCAGGAAGATAATTTACATAATGATTACAAACTTTATATGAAAACTAACATGAAAAACTTAAGAATTTTGGTCAATGCAATGACTGAAAAGATCTTCAAAGGACTGATGATGCATTACAAAAATAGCTTAGAAGTAAAGAATAAGACAGACATTTTTATACATTGCAATCTTTAGGCACCATTTTTTGTTCAACTATATTTATTCTAAAGGGAGTCTTTTTTATCTGATGGGGATTAAAGGAAGGATTCTTTTGATAGGAAGAATGATGCTAAAAAATAAAAAGAAAAGGAATATTAACAAATTATTAAGAATATACACTTAGGGGGAAGCTGGGTAGCTCAGTGGATTGAGGGCCAGGCACAGAGATGGGAGGTCCTGGGTTCATGGTCTCAGACACTTCCTAGCTGTGTGACCCTGGGCAAGTCACTTGACCCCCAATTGCCTAGCCCTTAACACTCTTCTTCCTTGGAACCAATACCCAGTATTGATTCCAAGATGGAAGGTAAGGTTTTTTTTAATAAAAAAAGAATATACACTTAAAAAGTGAACAAAATAAATCATAAAGAGACAAACCAGGACATATTTGAAGCAATATGTTAAATTTGGAAACATTCTTTTTAGAAAATAATCTAAGAGGAAGGTTGGTGGCTCAGTAGATAGATATCCAGGCATAGAGACTGGAGGTTCTGGATTCAAATTTGACTTGACACTCTCCCTAGCTATGTGACCCTTGGTAAATCACTTTGTCCCAGTTGCCTAGCCCTTACTACTCTTTTGCCTTGGAACTAATATTAAGTATTAATATAAGAGAGAAGGTGAGGGCTTAAAATTAATCTATATGTAATCTAAATTCATAGTTTCTTATATAATCCTCTTTTTTATTGTTGTACTATCTTTATAGAAATGTTCAAGGCTTTTTGATGTTTCTGAAGTCCAAAATAATATTTTTAAAAACTTTAAGGAAAAAGGGAAAGAAAAAAAAATTCATGGAAGGGTTATAAGATTCAGCTGTCAAGATAACTTCATAGATGGGATCCAGATATTTAATATTAAGTGCTGGAAGCTACCTAAGTGACCATATATTTCAACATCTTCTTTACAAATAAGGAAACTAAGGCTCAAATAGGTTAAAAGACTTTCCTAAAAGTATATAAGTAGTAAATGGCAGGACCAAGGTTCGAAGCCAGTTTTTCTACTTCAGATTCATGTACTCTTCATACTATATCATAGATGCATTAAAGTATCAAATTAGTATTGGTATTTTTGCTTAATTTTCCAAATAAAAATAAAATAACATAATAAGCAACATTCTGATTTCTTTACCTATCACTACTACCCTGCTCCCCAAAATATACTCTTTGAAAAAGTTTCTTTTGAATATATGAGGACATTGAAAGTAAAATTAATAAGGGATAAATCAATGAACTGGAGATTTAAAGATGGTAACTATGTTTATGAAGACCATATGTAAAAAAAAAAGAAAAAAGAAAACATACTGATAGGTGATATGATTCATTTTGTGCAAATTGGTAGATAATGACAATGACAATATCATGTGATTAGGACTCTGAAGGTTATTTTTAATGCATTTTCAATTTTTAAAATTAATTTCTCTATATAACCTAGAGTAAGTCATGTAATGGCTCTGAGCCTCAGTTTTCTTTTCTGTAAAATAAGGTAAAATGAGATGACCTTCAAAGACTCTTACAACTTGGAATGCTGCTCTTAGTTAAAGGAATATTGCCCTGCCTTGATCAGACATAATGATGGAAAAGCTCTTTCAATATTGAAGCTCTGAAACTGTCACTATATTTTTTAATTCACAATAACATTAAAATGTGCATTAAGCTTTCCATTTCATTTTCTACCCAAAATACTCTGAACTGCCACAAAATCCAATGATCAGCACTTAAAGCAAATCCGATTGAGTAGCAAACTATTTTTCCATCACTAACAGGAAAAAGAAACCATCTCCCCAGAACTGTGAACTTCAAATACGTCCACCATGACCTGCCTGAAATAATGTCATCAGAAGCGTATGGCACTCACCAGGCAACACTTGAAATGAATTTTAGCCCGTGGCATTGCTTCTGGCTAAGAATATCAAGGAAATAAAAATAACTCTTCAGTGACTGTAAAAAAAAAAAGAATAGAGAAAGAGATATTTACACCAAGCATCTATTCCTCCTTATCCTTTTGCTGTCTCTCTTGCTGCCAGTTTAATTGTCAACCTGTCTCATGAGTTTCGTACCTTTCCCCAAATGTATTTTCCCCTTTATTGTATCTGTTCAAAGCCATCAGTCACACAACAGATTTGTAATGAACTTGCTCTCTGCCAAGGTGAGAGAGCAAGTGACATCATTTTCAGGGGGGGGGTGCTGGAAGAAGTGGGGAGGAGGGTGAGCACTTTAATCTCAGTGAGACAGAAAAGAAAACAAAGGGAATGTCTGACAACCTAAAAGGAGAAAAGAATGGAGGGTATACTCTTTCCTTTTGTTCTCCTAACCCACCCTTCAGATACTGTATGTTGCTCTTTTGAAAATTTAGAACTCAATTATTTTCCATTGTTATTTACTTTTTACTGTATAAGATCCTGTCTAGACTTAATTAACAAAGAACAGGTATGGCTTTTTTTTCCCTGTTAGAATTTGGGGGAAATGGGAGGAGTGTGGAATAGTTGAAATATCACTACATTTTTAAGCATGTTTATTATGTCATTGGTATACAGTAGAATATGAAATAGCATATTAATCAGGTCAGGAAGGTATCAGCTCTCCATCTGTGCCAGAATGCAAGGAATAAAACAAAAATTCAAAGAGATGAAAATGTGAGAGGAAGGACAGAAACACTTTTCTTTCAACCACCAAAAACCCTAGGCAGACTAAATTATCGTCACATGATGCAAAAATGGCATAGAAATAAGTGCTAGACCTTAGAGACCTACATTTTAAAACAGCTGTGTGTGATAACAAGGATACATAATCAGAATTATTTTATAAAAAAACACAATCCTACAGTAATTAAGCAGAAATGTAGCAAGGAATTTCAGCCAGTTACCTTGTCCTAAGTTATTTCTGGGGACCATGTGGAGAAGATTTTCAAACTCAGAATGGCCTCAACAATTCTATAAATCCTCAGTGATCCAAGTATTGAAAAATGCTTTACCTTTCCTCTTAAGTCCAGTTGGTGCTAATGAAAAACCCTAGACTGGTTGCTGTCCAAATAATCCTTCTCACTTTATGAGAGACAAAGTACAATACTAAGTATATTTATCCTTCAGCTTCCCCAATTAAAAAAAAAAACTGCTTTATTTTTTAGAGGCAGCAGTACCAAGATGGTTGGACTAAGAAAAATGGAATCACTGAGTCAGGTGCCAGTGGGATGTAAGACCTGGGCATGAATGAGACAGGGAAGAAGATTCAATAATGGTGACATATCAATGGTAATCAATGATTCTTCTTATCAATCTAAGGGCAATTCTCTATGGAAAAGATGACCTGGGATTATAGTGGGTGCATAAATTTGCCGATGTACTATTACTTTTAAGTTCTCTAAATTGTATCCCTTTTCTACCACATACCAATAATGTGAAGTCAGTGAGGACTGGGAGAGGAGAAAAGGGAAGAATGAATTGAATTGAATTCTACCCCGGTATCTCAAAAGAAAATTGAATTCTTGAGTAATTTTATATTATCATTCCTTAGACCAGATACAAACCACTAATCTACATGCAAATAGATTTGAAATAAAATCAAATACAAGTACATTAAATCATCCTTTCCCTTCATTGTTTCTTTTACTGTATTATTTTACTGCTTTGACTTTAACATTCCAATGAAAGTTTAGTATTTTCTTTGCAACAAATAAGGCTAATTTTCTCTTCCTACAGTTGCTACTCTGACTAAAAGGTAGACACTTGGATATATAGATAATTTTTAATTTGAGAGGTTACCTTGGATTAAAACTCAGTACTATGGAAGAGAAACAAGTAGGGCAGAATGCTGGGTTGTAAAGGAATATTTGAGCCTGTATTCTGCCTCAGATGCTTATTAGCTGTATAACTGGACAAGTCACTTAACATCTGTCAGCATCAATTATCTCATCTGAAAATGGGGAAAGTCATAACTTAACAAGATTGTATATATGTAAAGCATCTTTTTAGATGTCATAAATTCTAATCATTATCATCATATAAATGTTAGTTATTATTTTATTGTTGTTACTGTTATATTAAAATTATGACAAGCCTAAATTGAAATAAATAACACACACCAGATACCATTTTGATATTAGCTATCAGAAAAACTTCAAAACCTATCTGGTCCAGTCTTTATCTAAATAAAAGTGTGTTTTATAATATGCCTTAGTAGTCATTCAGTCACCATTTATGGATCTCCAAAGAGAAAGAACTCACTGTTTCCAAAAGTAGCCCAATCCATCTGTAGATAACTCTAAATATTAGGAGGTTTGCCATTAAATTGTTGTATTAATGCTAGACTGAATAGGGATACTTAATTGATTTTTCCCTAGTAATCCCTCAGGTTCAATCTCCATTGTAGCAGGTACTTCAGATACTTACCAAAATGCTATTCTGTGGTGGAAAAGTTTTAGAAGTTGAAAGGATGCCCATCAATTGGGGAATGGCTAAACAAGTTGTGGTATATGATTGTGGTGAAAGACTATTGTCTTTCTAAATTGTCTGTATTCTATATTGTTTGCAAGTATTAATGAGCAGGATGGTTTCAGAAAAATACATGTATACATGTATGAACTCATGCAAAGGGGAGTGATCAGAATTGGAACAATAGTGTACACAGTAACAACAATATTGTAAGGATAATCAACTGTGAAAGACAACTCTTCTGATCAAGAAAGCAATCCAAGCCAATTCCAAAGGACCCATGATGAAAAATTCTATCCACATTGAGAGAGACAACTGAAGAACTATGAGTGCAGATGGAAGTCTCCATGTTTTTGTTTTATTTTTTGCAGCATGGTTAATATGGAAACAAGTTTTGAATGATATCACATGTATAATCAAAGGGCTTATCTTCTCAAAGGGTGGGGTATTCTATATTGTTTGCAAGTATTAATGAGCAGGATGGTTTCAGAAAAATACATGTATACATGTATGAACTCATGCAAAGGGGAGTGATCAGAATTGGAACAATAGTGTACACAGTAACAACAATATTGTAAGGATAATCAACTGTGAAAGACAACTCTTCTGATCAAGAAAGAAATCCAAGCCAATTCCAAAGGACCCATGATGAAAAATTCTATCCACATTGAGAGAGACAACTGAAGAACTATGAGTGCAGATGGAAGTCTCCATGTTTTTGTTTTATTTTTTGCAGCATGGTTAATATGGAAACAAGTTTTGAATGATATCACATGTATAATCAAAGGGCTTATCTTCTCAAAGGGTGGGGTATTGGAGGGATGAAAATAATTTTAAACAAAAATATTTAATTACTCATTTAAAAAAATTAGATATAATTGGCAAATATTTAATAAAACAAGTAATTTTTTAATCACCTGGGAAATTTGGAAAGCAATTTAAGCAGAAAGTAGGTTTAGATCAATATCTTATACCATGTAATACAATAAACTCAAAATGGATAGAGACCAAATATTAAAGGTTTGACCATAACACAATGAAAAGAGAATAAGATTGAGTTCAAGGATTGAGGATATAATAATAATAACTATATATATATATATATATATATATATATATATATATATATATATACAAAAATTTCATGGCATGTGTGAAATTTAAAAGATTTTGCATAACTAAAATCAGGAAAAACAGAATTAGAAAAGAAATAAATCACTGCTTTAAAAAAAACAAATGTATCAAATATTACAAATAAGTCGGATATTCAAAACATACATTGAATTGACACAAATATATATTAACAAAAATCATTCCACCAATGGCTGTTGTCAAATAATATAAACAAATAATTTTCATAGAAGATCTAGATTCTGTAAATGAACATTTGAAATCTGTTCTAATAATTAGAGAAATGAACATTAATATAAGATTAATGTTTTACCTAATACCATGAAAATAGGAAAATATAGGAAAAGATAGAAGTAGCTGTTTTGGACGCACTATGGAAAGACAGGTGTATTAGTAAGGGAACTCTGAAATGTCAATCCATTATGAATATTAACTTGGAAAATGAAAGAAAAATTACCTTTCTCTATTTAGACTTGACTGCATATATACCTGGCCATGAATTCAAAGACATCAAATTAAGATCCAACACTTTTATCTTAGCATTCTTTGTGGTAACAAGTACTCAAAACAAAGTTGATACATGTTTTTAATTTTTAATAAGCAAATAAAAATCTGTCACAACCTCTGTGCATAAAGTTGGCAAGGTTCTGTTTATTTTGCTGTGCATCAGTTCATGTAGGTCTTTCAGTTCTCATAGAAATCCATCAATTAATCATTCCTTATAACATCATAGTATCCATCACCATCATATAGCCCAATTTGTTCATTAATGCCTCAAGGGAGGGACATCACCTCATTTTCCAATTTTTTGGTACTTTGTAGTACTCTTTGTATAGCACAGATATACATATTTTTGTACAAACAGGTCCTTGGCCATTTTTTTTATCTCTTTGGAATATAAACCCAGTATTGCTATTGGTGGATCAAAGAGCATGCATTCTTTTAAAGCCCTTTGAGCATGATTCCAAATTGTCCTGCAGAATGGTTGGATCCACCAGAAATGCATTAGTGTCCCAATTTGGCCACATCCCCAACATTTATCATTTCCCTTTTCTGTCATATTGACTACTCAGCCAAATGTAAGGTGGTACCTTAGAGTTCTTTTCATTTGCATTTCTTTAATCAGAAGGGATTTAGAACATTTTTGCATATATTTATTGATAATTTTGATTTCTTTATCTGAAAACTGTCTATTCATATCTCTTGACCATTTGTTAATTGGGGAATAATTTGATTTCTTGTAAATTTAACTTAGTTTTTTGTTTATTTGAGAAATTAGAACATTGTCAGAGAATTTTGTTATAAAAATTTTCCCCAGTTTGTTGTTTCCCTTCCTTCACTATCCTTCACATTTTTTTTCCATTGGTTCCTTTGTAATTCTTGAGCTTTTGTTCTTCCAAATTAACTTTGTTATAATTTTTTTCTTACTCTATAAAAAAAAACTTTTTGGTAGTTTTATAGGTACAGTACTGAATAACTTAATTAATTTACATAGGATTTTAATTTTTACTTGATTAACTTGTCCTACCAATGAGCAGTTCATATTTTTCCATTTATTTGGATCTAGTTTTGTGTGGAAAGTGTTTTGTAGTTGTGTTCATATAATTCCTAAGTTTGTCTTGGCAAATAGATACCCAAAATTTCATATAGTCTAGAGTGATTTTAAATGGAATTTCTCTTTCTAACTCCTGCTTCTGAGTTTTTTTGGAAATATATAGAAATGCCGACGATTTAGGTGGGATTATTTTATAACCTGCAACTTTGCTAATGTTATTATTTCCGTTAGCTTTTTAATTGATTTTCTAGGAGTTTCTAAGTATACTATCATGTCATCTACAAAGAATGATAGTTTAGTTTTCTCATTGCCTTCAATTTCTTTATCTTCTCTAATTGCTACTTCTAGCATTTATAGTACATTAAATAATAGTGCTAATAATAGGCATCCTTGCTTCAACCCTGATTTTATTGGGAAGACTTCTAATTTATCCTCATTGCAAATGATACTTGTTGATGGTTTTAAATAAATACAGCTTACTGTTTTGAGGAAAAGCCTTTCTATTTTCTATACTTTCTAGTGTTTTCAATAGGAATGAGTGTTATATTTTGTCAATTTTTTTTCCTGCATCTATCTAGTAATCTGGTAATAAGCTACATCTATAGAGATAATCATATGATTTCTGGGAGTTTAGTTTCTTATTCCCCTTTTATTTCTCTATAGGGAAGAGATCATTATAAAACCCTAATCAGCCTATTTGCTCTTTTCTCTCTGAGTCAATTCCAATGAGAGTACAGTTTAAGTATTACCTGTCACCAACCTCTTCCTCCCTTCCATTATATTGGTCTTGTCCCCCTCCTTCCCCCACCTGTGCTTCTTTATGAGATATATTTTACCCAATTTTAATTTTTTCCCATTTCTCCTTGTATTATCCTCTTTTCCACCCCTACTTTTATTTTTTGACATATCCTAAACAGCTTATTACCACACCCTCTATGTATAATTCTCTTAACGACTATGATAATGATAATAATTTTTGAGAGTTATAGACATAATCTTTTCATACAAGAATATAAGCCATTTCACCTTATTGAAGCCCTGCTTTCTCTTTCTTATTTATCTTTTTATGCTTGTCTTGAATTTTGTATTTGGATCTCATATTTTCTATTAACTCTGGTCTTTTCTTCAGGAATGCTTGGAAATCTTCTATTTTTTTTAAATGGCCATACTTTTTCTTAAAACAATATGGTCAGTTTTGCTGGGTAGTTGATTCTTGACTGTAGATCCAGTTCAATTGTCTTCTGAAATATCATATTCCATGCCTTCTGGTCCTTCAATGTGGAGGCTGCCAGGTCCTCTATAATCCTGACTGGGACTCCATGTTATCAGAATTGTTTCTTCCTAGCTGAATGTAGTATTTTATCCTTGGACTGGGAGCTCTTCAACTTGGCTATAACATTCTTGGAAGTTGCTATTGGAGATTTAATGCATGAGGTGATCTGTGGGTTCTTTCAATCTTTATTTTACCCTGTTGTTCAAGAATATGAGGGCAGTTTTCTTGAATAATTTCCTTTAGTATGATGGCTTGCCTTTTTTTTTTTGGTCATGACTTTTGGGTAGTCCAATAATTCTTAAATTGTCTCTCCTGGATTTATTTTCCAGGTCAGTTGTTTTTTTGTTTGTTTTTGATGATAGTTCACATTTTCTTTAGTTTTTTTTTTTTTCATTCTTTTGATTTTGTCTTATACTTTCTGGATGTCTAGTGAAGTCATTACCTTCTAATTGGCAAATTCTAATTTTTAAAGACTAAATTTCTTCCATGATCTTTTGATCCCCCTTTTCTTTTTGATCTAATCTACTTTTCAAGTCTTTTTTTCATCTTTTAAATGTTTTGTCTCATTCTCCAACTTGTCAATTCTGGCTTTTAAAACACTATTTCCTTGTTTTAGTTCATGTGCCTCCATTTTCTAATAACCTATTTTCCTTTTAAAGCTGTTTTTTTTTTTCTTTTCCAAATTGTCTTTAATCTGTCCTATTTTATTATTGAATTCTTTTTTGAGATTTTCCAGAGCCTAAGTCCAAGTCCCTGGATTTTTTGAGGTTTGCTTGATATTCCTTGTATCCCATACTCCTCTGTTGATTCTTTTCTTTGTTCTTTATCTCCACAGAAGCTTCAAATCATAATTCCTTCTTTTTCTTCTGTTTTTACCTATTATCCCCTCCCCCCACCTTTGTGGACTGTACACTAGATCCTCTGTTTGTTTACTGGATCTGGGTATGTAAACTGTTCTACCCAGAAGGGAATCTTAGGTTTTCTCTCTGTTCTGCTTGTATACTGAATTGGAATGTTTGAGCTAACCTGCTTAGGTAATCTGCCAAGTCTTTACTAGCTGCCACAGAGGCCAAGGGTGCCCAACCAGCTGGCCCTCTCATCCATTCCTCCCTGCAAGCCCCTGTCAGAGATCAGAGATCCACATGGTGGTACAGAGGTACCCTGTAGTGGCTGTAGCCTTTACCCTGGAATCCCACACTCAACACATGTCGTATCATAGGTCACAGTGAAGTAGGTAGGGAAGTGATGTCAGTTGTCTCTATACTTTATACTGTGGAAATCAACTCTCTCTGCCTACCTTTCAAGTTGTACTCAGCAGAAGAGACCTGTAGTTCCTTCTTGTTGTTGGGTTTGGATTTCTTTCTTTTTTGAAGTTCTTTTTAAAGATTAGTACTGAAGAATATTCAGAAATATTTTGGCTTCTGCTGCTTCCAAGCACCCATCTTGACTCCATCCCTAAAACTCACCACTCTTGAAGCAGCCCACTCAACTTCAGGATGACTGCAATTGTTAAGGAGATTTTCCTGACACCATGGGTAATTTACAACTTCAACTCATTTCAAACACTTCTTTTAGATGGATAGAAGTTGACTGATATTAAGACATAAATGTCAATAAAATACATTTTTAGAAACATAACTACCTCTTGGAATGGGATTGTATCCCATACCTTCCAAAACACTTATTACAGATCCCTACATGATTTTTTGGCTAGGGAAAAAAAGTTTTCTTCTAGAAGTGTGTCTTATTCCCAGCAAGAGTCTGGATCAATAACTGCCTGTGGGTGAAAACCACTGTGTTAGTCTTCTAAACAGATTATACAGACATATATCAAGTAAAGAATGCTTCTTACTTAGTGAGAGCTCTAGTCAAATATAGACAACATTGGGGAAGAGAAAAATTTCAAAGACCATGAAACATTGTTCATGGGGAAAAAAAAAGATTTTTTGTGTATTTTGTATAGAAAGTAAAATGGAAAAGAGCAGGAAAAGTATGAGAACATGATCCCTGCCTTCCAGAAGTCTATTCTAATGCAATGGGGTGTGTGTGAATAACTATAATATAAAGTAGAGTATGACAAGTACCATGAAAGATTTAAGTCAAATTTCTAAATCATAAAGAAGTCAGTGGTGATAGCGATCTATACATAGAGGGAGAGATACAGATAGAAAGGGGAAGGAAGTTAGAGGTGGAAAAAAAAGATAAACTTCTCACTGAGACTAGTAAAACACAGAGAAAGAGAGAAACCAAGAGTCCAGTTATCCATTTAATTTTCCTCCCCTATAAAAGGTTGGGATTGAATTTGATATTATAGTTCTATGATATTACTGTGTGAATCAGGTCACTACTATTTACCTCTTTGAAAAGACAATTTCTTCTACAAAATCTAAAAAAAAAATAAAACAGGATTTGGTTAAACAAAAGTATACTAGATAGACAATGTGGCATGAAGAAAGGCATAAATACCAAAAAGTCTGAGGCACATTAATGAAATTATACTTTTATAATATCACTGGAAAGGAAATCAGATATTCTCAAAGCAAAAAGGCAATTATCAACACTAATGGAAAAATTTCTTTTTTTTTGTCTTTTTTATTTAAGTGTACAGAATTATAGAATTTAGAGCTACATGTAACCGTAAAAACCATCTATCTGGAATTCCTTATTTTACATATGAATAAACTGAGGTCCATTGAGGGAGAGTGATTTTCCCAAGACCATATCACTTATCATTACTTGAAAGAATATATGAGGCAACCTTCTCTACCTCTTACATAATACTTTGGAATACCATTCTATATTTTTCTTTTCTCTATTCTTAAACATAGTGTAATTTAGGTGGTTTAGAAATATATCAGCAAATCAGAACAAGCCAAAATCCCCATTGTTTGATCTTGTAACTTTAATTTTTTACAAAGCTGTCACAAATCAGTTAATCCAAATATCTGAGGTAAGAGCTACTTACATGTACAAGCAAACAAACCTTCCCACTCTCCCTTTTCTATTTCACCAAATCTTACTCATTTTTCTATCCTAATCTTGAATGTCATCTCTTCCAAGAAGTGAATCAATACCTCTTGAGTCACAATCATAAATCTTAGAACTATTAACAAACTTCTGACTTTATAATATGACATTGTTGAAATTTCCAATTTAAATTCTAACCATCAATACAATGATTGTAATATAACATAAACTAATAATGGATTACCCCACAGTTTCCATATCCCTTGTTCCATATTAAACACTTGCATTTACTTCCATATCCTTTTATGCTATCAACACTCAATTCAAGGCTAGGGTTTTCTTTAAATATTGCCTTACAAAAATGGAAAGAAATTTTTCTGTGCAACTCAGGAACATGAACTAAATTCAGTATTCCTTTTTATTTCTTCATAAACTGTGGCCTTTCATGTCATGCTGTCATATAGCAATACTAGAAGAAGAGTGAACTTTAAAAAATGTTTCTTTCTAACAGGAAACAGGGTCAATAGCAGAGCTATATAAGATCAAGAATGACTCAATGAAAGATAGAAAAGAGGGCACACCAACCTATTCCTTTCTGGAGCAAGGTATTCCATAGGTGTTGCATAGTAAGCATAATTTTGCACTGTAAAGATTAAAATTTAGGGGAGACTGAGGCAGGTAGAAATTAGTTTCTCTCTGCAAGAAGTATTATATTTTATGAGGTTTATTAAAGGTTGAGAATTTAAGAATATACAAGTAAGAAAAGGCACATGCCAGGTGGGCCTTATGGGCCACCCAAAATTTCACTCACATCATGAGGCGTGTCTGTTTGCCAGCGGAGACAGGAAGTAAAAGAGCCCTCACCTACGGGGAAGATGCTTTAAATAAAATTTTGCTCTTGTCCCAGGTGAGAATTCAGTGAGATTAGAGGGCATTCTGGGAGCTAGCAAGGACTCCTGGGGAATGGAGTCCAGAGTTCAAATCTCAATTTTACATTCCCCCATTTGATCCTCTGGGAAGAAGTCCTTCCCCAAAGGATCATAAAAACCAATACTGTTCTAACAGAACCAATAGAAGAAGTTATGAAGCAGTGCTCTGGCTCAGAACAACATGGTGAGACAGCAAGGAGGACTCCTTTCATTGAGATACAAGGTAAGAAAGCCCTGAAAAACCTCAGCAGAATTTAAACATAATTCAGTGGAAGCAGCATGGCAAAGAGCACAGTCAGACTGATCAAGCATCATCAGGGCAAGAACAGAAACCAACATAATACAGAAGCAGCAATGAGAGGAAAATGGCCCTGCATAGTTCAGCAGAAACAGAGGCCAGACACAACACAGCACAGGCAGCAGTGGGAAGAACTCAGCTCAACAAGGTTCAAGCTCAGCAGGACTGGGCAGATCCCAACATTCTTGAAGCAGAATAAAGCATCCAGAATTAAAATAAGAGTCTGGAAGAGAATTATTATGTTTCAGCATAGGTAAAAAAAAAGCAATCATGATCTCAGAAAAAGCAAAACTAATAAAATAAATATATGAATAATAATATATAAGTAATACAAAATTAAAACTAATTAAAAGAGACAATCAGAATATGATGCATGGGTGGCAGCTGGGTGACTCAGTGGATTGAGAGCCAGGCCTAGAGACGGGAGGTCCTAGTTTCAAATCTGGCCTCAGACACTTCCCAGCTGTGTGACTCTGGGCAAGTCACTTGACCCCCATTGCCTAGCCCTTACCACTCTTCTGCCTTGGAGTCAATACACAGTATTGACTCCAAGACAGAAGGTAAGGGTTTAAAAAAAATGATGCATGCTCAATGGATATGAAGACTCCAAGACAAAAGGTAAGGGTTAAAAAAAAAAAGAAAATGATGCATGCTCAAAGGATATGAAGAGGAAATGTTCAGGAGGAAAAAGTCAAAGCTATCTATAGACATAAAAAAATGCTCTAAACCACTTTTGATTCAAGAAACACAAATTAAAACATTTCTGAGATTTATAACTAACTGTTTGGTTAACATGACAGGAAAGGAAAAAGACAAGTGCTGGAGGGGATATGGAAAAAAAAAACAAAGGAAATTAATCCACTGTTGGTGGAGTTGTGAACTGATCCACCTACTCTGGAGAACAATTTTGAAGTGTGCACAAAGGCCTATAAAACTGTGCATACCCTTTGGCACAGAAATACTACTTCTAGGTATATATACCAATGAAATAAAAACAAAATGAAAAGGAACTATATGTACACAAAATCTTTTATCTGTTCTTTTTGTGATAGCAAAGAATTAGAAATTTCTGGGATGGGGAATGACTCATCAATTGGAGAATAATTGAACAATTTGAAGTATATAATTTGATGAAATACTATTATGATATGAAAAAAAAAACAAGAGGGATGGCTTTAGATAAACCTGGGAAGACCTATATAAATAGATAGAGCATAACCAGGAAAACATTGTAAAGTATAATAGCAATATTTTTAAAATGATCAATTGTGAAAGACAGCTATTTTCAGATTAATAAAATAATCTAAAACAATTCAGAGGAACTCATGATGAAAAATATCATGTACCTCCACAGAGAGAAATGGACTCTGAGTGTAAATTGAATTTTTTTCTACTTTTCTTACCTTATTTTTTGCTACATGGCTAATACAGAGATATATATTTTCCATGATTTAATGTGTAAAATTGATATCATATTGCTTGCCTTCTCAATGAGTGGGAGATAGACTAGAAAGAAAAAGAGATTTTTAAAAGAAATAATGGTAAAAATGTAAACATAATTTTTATTTGAAAAAATAAAAAATAAATGAAAGAACTTTGTAATGTTTTTAAATCATATCAGAACACTGTCCTCCTCCCATTCAATTCTGAGCATAATTTGTTTTTCATCCTTTATCTCTGTTGAAAATATTCATATTAGAATTAGAATTACAGACACAAATAAAACAATTCTTGCCCTCAAGGACCTTATATTTCATTAAATTATGAATCAGATTCTCTTCAATTCTTTAAAAAAGATAATTAAGAACATCAAACCAACCACAATAAAAACCACATGCCTGCATTACCAATTCAATCAATAAGTATACTGGGAAGATACAATAAAAACCAATCAGGGTGAAAAAAATTGATTGAGTGTACCACAGTCTCATTGGAAAATTAAGGAATTAAGATGTCCAGTTATGATGATGACATTTTATAGTGTTCAAAAAGTTCATAGAATGTGACTCTCAGTAGACCATACAAGAAACTAATGGATTTTATTTGAGAAACACCCTGAATATAAACTGGTGGCAGAACAGAGGAAAGTGTTTCTGTTTTCCATTACCAGCTCCGCATTAGTTCATTTCTTCTGGATGCAAAGATTTTCACCAATGTGACCAAAAACTAAAGCACTTAACAAACTTGAATATTTTCCACTAAATTTGACTTTAACTATCTCTTGGGTATATTCACCCATCTTGAGTATAAGTTTCACCTCCTGGATTGACCTAATTAACTGGAAATATCAAGCCTATCCCTAATTTCTCTTGACCCAAGTCATATTTGGACTCACTTTCCATCCCACAGTTGGCCCAGCCCAAGGGATTTCTTTGAGATTTTCTGACTTGCTCTGTACTTAATCCACTCAGGCATGAACTAACTAGTCAGTATAGAAGAGGTTCTTAAAACTCTTATGGCATTAGATTTTATTTGTGTTTTATGTAGAATTAAAGCCTGTTTGATTGTGTTGAGACCAGTTACTCCACTGTGCGTATAGACCTGCTGGATCATTCATTCTCTATAACATTTTCCAGTGTTGGCTATGCTTTTACTTGCAATGCCTGAATCATTTCTTTGGTTACCTGTTGCCAAGCATAGTATTAAGTCTTTAGTTTCTATCAACATAATGACACTATAGCAGGAATGTGTGAAAAGAATATGTAAGACGATAGATTAAATTTAAAGGCAGAAATCCTGTCTCTTCCCCCTCCAAAAAGAAATATATATGAGAACTGTTGCAAAGCAAACAGTTTAAGACTTCTAAGCCATCAACAATCTTTGTGTGTATTGAAAAATTGCCTGTGTTTCTTTAAGAAGTGATTGTAAAGCAACTTTTCCTTGATTCCTTTTCCTGCCTTTTAATTTATGCCAAGTTTTAAGGTGAATTTCCCAGTCCCACAATATTCATTGACACTATAATCCCTGAGAACAGTTTCATGAATATCAAATGGCCTAAGCTGCGAAGATGGTATGGCATCTAATAGAAAAGAAACATGAAATTCAGACTGACAGGTATTGAAAGAAGGATAGTTTTGTTTTGTTTTGTTTTCAGGTGATCATGTGGGAACTTAAATAAATTAAGATAACTTTGAAAGCAATCTTTATCAGCCTTGCAAATATTTTACTCTTTTAATTGCCTCACGTTCCTATTAAAAAGCATACTAAGTAGGGAACAAAAAAGCCTGGTTACTCATCTGACATGACTTTGCCTGGAAAAGTAGATGAATTTTGCAATAAATGAGTAGATGTATCTCACCAGGTAAAGTCCTACTTTAATGCTTTGTCATGACATGAAGATGACTCTGAGGTCCTAAAAGCTGTGAAAAGAAAACACAAGCTCTGGCAGGCCCTACCAAAAGTTTTTAATATGGGCTTTATCATCTGACATTCAGGTTACTAAAATTGAGGAAATTACAACTTGTGTGACTTTCCACAAGTCAGTCAGATTCTCTGGGCTGAAAATTATTTGTTTTCATTTCATTAAATATTTCACAGTAATAGATTTAAAAAGAGATTCACAATCATTGTTTAACATTTTGAATGGAAAATTTTCTCCCTTTCTCCCCCTCCCTCCTCCTTGAGAAGGCAAGCAATTTTCTATCAGTTATCCATGTGAAATCACATGAAACATTTTTCTATTTTGGCCATGTTGCAAAAGAAAACACAAACAAAATCAAATAATAAAAATTAAGAGAAAAATGTTTCAATCTGAATTCAAAGTTTCATCAGTCATCTCTCTAAATAATAGCATTTTTCATCGTGGGTCCTTAGGAGCTGTCTTGGGTCATTATCTTGTTTGGAATAGGTAAGTTTTTAAGTTTGTGTCTTGATTTCCCCATCACAATACTAGATTTTTAGGGTAAGATTCTTTTTGTTGTTCTTATTGTTATTTTGTTGCCCATTTTCCCACCCCATTTCTTGATTTGGAACTTTATGGTTATCTCAGTTCTTAGCATTGGAGGAAGAGAGGGCTTAGACATTGTCTCAAGTTTTGAGAATTTTTACACTGTTGTTTTCAGGGCTAGTTTTGGTGCTTCCAAAGTGGTGTGATCTGGGGAGAGGAGTGTTCACTGCTTGCCAAGGAAGGCTGATGATCCATTGGGATGGCAATTGATATCACTGAGGCCTCGAATCAATATTGTTCCTCAGAATCCCTGATTCCAGAAGTCATGCTGCCCCTCAAATTTTCCACTCCCTCTTGATCAAAAGTGTTCCTCCCTGCAGTCAATGGAATTGCCAAACAGTATCTGGTCTTGTGTCCAGTGCTAGAAAAGGGGCACTATATCTATAATTTCTTTCTGACTAGTTGATTGGTTCTCTTATAATGTCTGGATTGAAGGGCCCCAAATCTGCTGCTGCTTCTGTCACCACAACCTAGCACCACCACTGATGTTTCTTCAGTTTGTGTTCTGTATCAGTCACCTCCCTCATGTCATAGATCTCTCTTTCTTACTTCTTTTTTCCCCCCCTCAGGTAGAAAAATGTCTCATTATAGCCTTTTGTTGTCTCTGATACTCTAGAATTAAATTTAAGACATCATTTTAAAGTTATATAGGGGTGGGAAATGTTGGGAGAACTTAGCTGAATGCATTCTCTACTCTGCCATCTCTGCTCTGGCCCCAGAAGTCCTTGACCAGCATCTTTTAAAATAATTTCTAAAATCTGTTCTCAAATACTTCTTAGATGTATGACTCTGGACAAGTCACTTAATGCCTATTGCCTAGCCTTTACTATTCTTCTGCCTTGGTACCAATACATAATACTGATTCTAAGATGAAAGGTAAGGATTGTAAAAATAGAAATAACTTCTAGTTTTAATTTTTGTTTCTTTACTCCCTAGAAAGGAAAATCAAATGTTGGAATAGGGATGCGATTGAAACTGTTTAGGGAGAAAAGACTCATAGCAACTAACAGAAGTATCTATTGAAATATGGGGGATATAAGATCTCTATCAGTGGAGGGAAAATTCAAAACAGTAAAATCACCACTATTTTGTAATACTGAATAAAAAGTTTCAACCTATATAATTTTACTACCAGAATAATTTTGAGCAAGACACTTAAATTACCTCAGTCTCATTTTCCTTATCTGTAAAAAAATAATGACAGGGTTGGCCTATATGACATGTGCATTCTGTTCTAGTCCTAAAGATATGATTCTATATACTGTGGGACAATGGACCAAAAAATCAGCTATTTAAAAAAAAAACATAGATCTGAGAGTTAAATAATGAAGTTCTGGTCTTTGCCTTTAAATAGTGTCTGACACCTACTTTTCTATTTTGTGTTTCTGTGATAAAGACAATGTATAGAAATCCAAGCAAGTTATGTCATGTGGTATTGATATAGTTCATTCATGTGCATAGAATCCTGTATCCTATTTACTATCTGGGTGATATTAGGCAAGTCAAATGACCTCCCTAGGTCACTGTTCACTCATCTATAAAACAAGTACAAGGGGACCTCAATTACTGCAAAAAAATCCTCTGAAATGGTCATAGGTATTTGGATATGCACTATTTGAAGTTATAAATATGTAAAATATGGTCATTTGTTCCAGTTCAATGGAAATATACATTGGGAATTTGAAATATTCAACCACTTCAGGGGATTCTTGATTGACACTAATTGAGTCTTAGCTGCAGTTTGGATTAGGTGTTCTCTGAAGTTCCTTTCAGATCTAATCTAGCATGAATTTAATAAGTTCAAGCTAAGATAAGTTTACTATAAATATGATCTATATTGAGGTCTCTCCATAACATCATCCTTGAAGTATTTATAATATAATTAATCTATCAATAAGCATTTATAAATCATTTAATATGCCTTGGGCACTGTGCTAAATTCAGGTGAAACAGACAAAACTTTAACATTTTCTGCTATCAAAAAGCTTACATTTCATTAGGCAGTCAATATGTATATATAAGTAAAATAATATATAATCCATGGTATATAAATATACTTATAGAAGCATATAAGAAATATAAATAAATAAATAGATGAAAATTGGAAGGGACAATAATTGCTCAGTCAACTTGGAAAGGTTCATGTGAAAAGTGGCATTTGATCCATGTTCTGATGGCAAAAAGTGATTTTACTGAGAAGTGATAAAGAATGAACTGCTTTATAAGCATGAATACTAGTTTTATAAGCCAGTACAAAGGTTGGAAGATGGTAGATTGAACATAATGCATATTGAACATCAAAAAAGTCATTTTGTCTGGACTATATAGTTCAGAAAAAGGAATAATGTATAGTAAAAGTGCAAAGAGTAGAAATAAAGTGGAGTAGAGAGTGGAAAGCAGAAATTTGGTGGGGGCAATTTGTGAAGGACAGTAAGTGTCAAACTAAGAAGTTTTTAATGGGATTTAGAGAAAATAGAGTCACTGAATTTGATGAGTAGAAAGATGACATAATCAGACTTGTCTTTTATGAAAAATCATTATGACAATGTATTAGAAAAAAAAAGAAACTTGGGTCAGAAAGACTAATTGGGAGGCTTATTACAATAGTCTAGGTGAGAGGTAATGGGAGCTTGAAATAGTGTGGTAGCCATGTAAGTAAAATGCAGGGCATAGATACTAGAAATGTGTATTTGGATATATGATTTGAGAGAAAGGAAGAATTGAGGATAATGTAGGAATTCAAACCTAGAATACTATGATGAATAAGGCAATTTAGAAAAATTCTATATTTTGGTTTTGAAAAGAGATAGTGAGTTCTATTTCAAATTTGAGATATTTTACTGACCATACAGTTTGAAATGTACAATAGGTGCCAAATGGTAGAGAAGTTTCACAGATCCTCCCTATCCCACCCCACTCCCACCAATATCTATCAAATTACCCTCCAAATGACTTTGATATAATTTCTGAATATGAATTCTGGAACAGCAGAACCCACAGAAGAATATGGGGAAGCAACTTTTCAGCCCCAAACAATTTAGAAAGCAGGCTTGAAGAATCTATAGCACTATGGTACAAGTAGAATGTAGACCACATGACTGATGAACAGAAATAGAAGTCTGAAAAGGAATGGTCACACATATAAGAGGAGAAGCAATGAAGAAGATTATCTTGAAAAACCCAGAGAAGAAAATATAAGAGAATATAGTAGAACAGAAGTATCAAATGTAGCATATGTAAGGAAAGGTGAAAATAGAATAATAATGAGATTTGGCAATTGATATCATCAGTAATACTGTAGAGAGTAACTTCAGTTGAGTAATGAGGGTGAAAGAAAGATTTAGTCATAATTATGGATGGAAGAATTTAATAATGAAGGTCATCTGGTTCTTCTAGTTATGAGACATTTTATTAGGTTAAAATTTACAAAAATGCTGTAAATTAGAGTATTTGTTTTGGAATGAAATCTTACATGCACATTTTCCATTTTGAAATTATCAACATGACAATATCTCAATAAAGATATCAAAAGTTCCAAAAACTTTTGACTTTAACAGATAAATAACTGGGACTTTTGCCAGGGTTATGGTCTGATCCATTTATCATGATTCTTTAAACTATTGCATATTGTGTAGCTTCACTAAGCTAATTAGTAACATTTGAATATCTATCATTGGTATTATTACTAAAGATTATGTACTTTTTAAAAATAATCTAAAATCAAGAAAGATTTATTTTAAGTCATGATAAAGGCCATAGAAAAGGACTACTCTGGATCAGAGAATCTGAAAAATCTAAATTCTAGATCAAATTTCACAACTGACTAAATATGTGACCTTGAGTATTAATAATAAATTATTCTTGCATTCAATTCAAGGAATATTTGTTATGAGTTTTCCATGTCTTGTGTAAGATATTGCTCTATCCGCTAAAGATTTAAAACTAAAAACACATAGCTCCTACCTTTATGGAGCTTATAAGCTAATGTCAACACAATATGTATACAAACAAATTTGATAAAAGAATAAAGTAAAAACCTGATAGATTACTATAAAAATGATAAGGCAGAGATCATTGTCACTTGAAGGAGAGATCAAAGAAATGTTCATGGAGAAGGTAGAATATAAGTTGAATGAAAAAAGTAAACAATAAATAGAAGCAGTAATGTTTGAGGTACATGTGTGGTTTGTGGAAGGTGAGGAATAAATAGCACAAGCAAGAACATCCAAAGGAGATGATAGTCTATTCTAAGCACTGGTGAGCAAAAGCACCAAGATAGGAAAGAGTAAAAACTGGGGAACAGAGAGATCAGTTAAAAAAATTAAGAATTTATAAAGGAGTGTTTTCTCTTCCTATTTCTTTCTTTCTCTCTTTCTTTCTTTCTTTCTTTCTTTCTTTCTTTCTTTCTTTCTTTCTTTCTTTCTTTCTTTCTTTCTTTCTTTCTTTCTTTCTTTCTTTCTTTCTTTCTTTCTATCTTCCTTTCTATTTTCCTTCCTTCCTTCCTTCCTTCCTTCCTTCCTTCCTTCCTTCCTTCCTTCCTTCCTTCCTTCCTTCCTTCCTTCCTTCCTTCCTTCCTTCCTTCCTTCCTTCCTTCCTTTCTTTCTTTCTTTCTTTCTTTCTTTCTTTCTTTCTTTCTTTCTTTCTTTCTTTCTTTCTTTCTTTCTTTCTTTCTTTCTTTCTTTCTTTCTTTCTTTCTTTCTTTCTTGTTCATCTTTCTTACTCTCCTTTTTCCTCTTGTTACTCCTTTTCCTTAACATTTAATTGAAAGAAATCTCAAAATCAAAACAATAATCCTTTCCTGTCTCAAATCATTTTGGGGACATATCTCCCATTTACCTTTTATGAAAGTTGCCATCTCATTCTCTTAGAAGATCAGGTTAAAATTTAGCTCCAATCTATTATAGCATTGGATCTACCAAATTCATGTGTAAGCTGTATATACTCCAGTGGGGCTGGACAGCAAAATCACTCCTGAAGGTCATTCCTTGCTTAAGTGCATTAATGCTGAATTGACTGCAAATTCTAGTATGGTTGCACAGATTCTGGGACTTCTAGATTCTTTGAGGCTCATTCTCCAGACATTTTGAAGCTCAAAAGGTCAGAGTCTACAAATTAGTCTTCACACAAAAAAGAACAAATTCCATGGCAGGCAAAGGACCAAGAGCCATTTTCACAGCATCATATGACCTCCTGGATGGAGATGATTCAAAGCATTATCTGTTATACCACTGAATCTCACCAGATACCATCATGAAAGGAGTAAAAATGAGAGAGAGAGAGAGAGAGAGAGAGAGAGAGAGAGAGAGAGAGAGAGAGAGAGAGAGAGAGAGAGAGAGAGAGAGAGAGAGAGATTCACAAAGAGAGTTTGTGTTTCCTTAGGGACAAATTAAGGAGTAAATGGTTCAAGTTCACAACAAACAGAAATTGAGCCTCAGAGCTTTTATGATAAGTTCATGTTTGCATGGCTTAATATGCCAGACTTGGACTTCAAATTCAGGACTCCAATACTCTTTTGACTGCCTCTCCAAAGTATCAGAGAACCCCTGATTCCCATTTGGAATCTCTGTCAAATGATGGATTAAATTATCTTCAATGTTTCTTTCAGTTTACCATTCTTTGACCCTATAGTTTTACCTCTGGTTATCATCTTCAGTTAAATTTATGACCTCAGGAAAAGAATTACATTTTCCTGTCATAGTCTTTTGGTGTTTTCTTATATTTTGTGAGAATGAAAAAAAAAGAGGCAATCATACCTTTATATAAATATTTTCCAAACTATTGTCTCTCTCTGTGTATCTAAAGAAATAGACACCAGAGTCATTCACTGACAAACCCAAATGAATTGAGAGTTTTGGAAAAATTGGCAATCATCAACTTCTCCTGGTTCACCAATTTGTTCCTCCTTGTTCCTACCTTAAAATTCTTCAAGTAAAAAGAAAACTTTCATGAAAAAAAAATTTAAAGGGATTCTTCCCTAATATGGGGGCAAGAATCATCAACTCAATTTTTAAAATAACCAAATGCTTAAAGGAAAAAAAATCACTACAGGTAGATATTCAACCAAGATATAGTTTGGTGTGGACATAGAAAGGTATGTAAGATATTATAAAAACATCACAAATATACTAAAGGAGGTCGTCACTGCTGCTGAGCTTATAGTTATTTAGCTTTAATCGTAACAACTAGGACCTCACAGGAAGAAAGCTCACAAGATAGCTTCTGATCTACACCAGCACTTGCCTGATTTTTCTCACATATAATTTCTCCAAAGGGCTTTCCTATTCCCACTCATGTTTTCTTAGAGATGAAGAGAGGTTCTGTTTTGCCAGCCCCTAGGGCTCAGTCAGAAAGCCCTGCTGCCAAGAAAATGTGTTGGCTGGTCATTCTTCTGGCACAATTGTTCTTCTACTTATGTGAGTTTGTTAAATATGAGGATGTGCAGGAAAGAAAAAAAATCCTGATATGATAATTTAAATATATGTATATGTAATATACATTTGCCGATTTATTTTAATAAATGCTTATTGAATGTCTTCTGTGTGAAAAACACTGATTTTGCACTGGAACAAAAAAAAAAGAAATAATAATTTGACCTTGAGAAGCTTATATTTATATGAGAAGAGGAGGAAATTATATATGTTCCCCCCAAATTATCTTAATATAAAGCATACATAATGTAAAAAAAGAGGTTTTAAGAAGGAGATAATGTTAATATTTAGGCAGATTAGAATTGCCTCAATTGTGATGAGGCACCAGAGATGTGTTTTGAAAGAATCTATGGACTCTAGGAGGCTAGGGTCAGAGAGATATTAGAAACTGAGAGCCAGTAGTAGTGTTCAATTACTATATTAGCATTAATTAGATTTCAATATAATAACACAATTGTCTATTATTCTTTGGTTGTCTCTCTTTTATCTCTTCTCATATTTGCTCTTGTAACATCATGTACAATGTATTGTTTTAATGTTCTTCATCATTCATGAACTGATTTTACAAAAATGTAGTGAACCAGGGCTTTTTTTAGATAACAAATAATTAATGCCATATCTAATTAACCTGTGGAACTTGAATCTGTAGGATATTATCAAAGATTAATAGAATAGTATGGTTCCTAGACCAAAACCATAAAAAATTTACATAAAATAAGACTAGTATTTACAAAGATACTAGGCATAGTAAACCCATAGATTAAATGAAGAATTTTTCGTTAAAGAGCTAGAATATGCAATATTCTTTTGAATATGGACAGGCTTAGGAAGTAAAAGCTAGGTTTCTGAGGTAAATTATTGCCCAGTGTTAAAAATAATTTAGTATTTACTGTTGGTCTTTCAGGAAAGTAGCTAAGGGCTCATTTTATGTGTTGTTATTAATATTACATGAAACAACAAATTGGCATCATAACTAAATACAGACATTAGATGGTTATCATAAAAAGGATATTGAAATTCTAAGCACGTAGGGTTAGGTTTTCACTGACAAATGTGTTATTCTGCAGGATGCTAAATGAGTCATTACCATTTTCTGGTCTATGACTCCTCAGTCTTAATTTGAAATGTCATCATTATACTAATCTTATTTATTATAATTTGGGGGAAGATTCAATTTACTAGAATGAAAGGCTATTGGGGGGTGTTGCTTTTTTAACTATAGATATTCCACAACTAATCCCCAAGGATAGGACAGATAGTAATGGCTGCTGCCATTCGTAAAATGAAGAACTTTTCCAACATTCTGTTTTTGGGACAAGCAAGATACTGGACATTCCATTACCCATTTCTGAATCCTTCCTGTCAATTGACAAAAAAAAAGTGATTAAGTACTCAATATTAGAATAGTGTGAAACTTTTAGATGCAGGATAGTAGAAAGTGATAGCATTAAATTGTCATCACTAAGAACAAAATGGCAATAAAAAAGTGATCTGCCAGTATCATTTTTTTTTATTTCAAGTTAGCCACTCCCTGAGCAACTTGGCATTACTTTCAAAGATTTCTAAATTTTACAACCCTAGTGCATTCAGCCCAATTCTCCATATCCCAGTGTGGTGGTTAAAAAGTTAAAATAAACAAGCTGAGTCTCATGGGATAGCTTGTTTGCTCCAGCACCTTTGTGGATCATGACAAGTCCAGTGTCAGGAACTCAGTTTAACAATCTCAGAAATTCAACTTCATCAGTTCATCCAGTGTAAACCGATTCAGAAGACACTGTATATTAAACTAGAATGTCCTCCCTGTCAGATCAAAGTTCCTAGAAAACCAAATTGGTCATCAGCACTTTGCTTAGTGAAAATGGAATCAGAGAAAAGAGACTTGAATGATACTAGTGATTATTTAACTGTGATTGAGATTAAAGACTGGAGATAGGGAAGATTGATTAACATTAAGGACTAGAGATAAGCAACAAAGGTAGTCAACTAAGATGCAACCCAAAGGGAGGCCCAATAATGAGCCCATTTTTAAAAGACTGCTGTCTTAGAAAAATACATACTTTTAACACAGAAAATTCTGCTTTCCATGGCACCTAGGTCTATATTTCCTGACCAGCCTAGTTGCACATGTTAATAATGAAGTCTCTAGTAAACAGAAAGGCAGGGATTCAAATTGTCAAACCTTGCCTAGGGCACAAAGTTTCTTGTCCAGGCTCTGTCTGTAAGATACAGTATCTCCTTCCCTTGGATAGTGCTAGATAAATCCTGACGGGGTCTCTTTCCCTGATGCCTTTTTCAGTAGTCTTTATCAATTCTGTCACAAAATCCCCTACCTTAACTTACTCCCTAACAGAGGGCTCCTCTTTTGAGGATTATAGCTTATCTTACATTACTTACATTCTAAACCAATGCCTTCTTTTTTGAGGGAATGCCTAAGGTATAGCACTTTTTGAGATTTAGGAAACTTGAGGTTTCATTAGCTACTTATCCCCAGAAGAAGGCTACTTCTCCAGGAGACCAAGTTCATTAATTTTGTGTTGATACTTTGTCAGCTTCCATTTCAAAGAATGGCATTTTCTGAACTTATTGACATATGGAGGGACACTCAACTTGAAAAGTGTTGCTTCATATTCAGTCACTAAATTCACCTTATTTATTATGCCTTCTTCCACTTTTCCTATGTCTCAGGAAATGATATTATGGCGTATTAATAACTGATATGTGATAGTTCTTTCCTTATATTATCATATCTGAACCTTAGAACAGCCTGTATATGATGTAGAACTACAGGTATTATTATTCTCACCTTTATAGATGAGGAGACTGAGGCTATGAAAGCTTAAGTGATTTGTCAATGGTCACTCACCTTCTGTCAGAATTGGGATTGGAATCCAGATGGTTTCCTTGACTTCATGCCAAGGCCTCTATCTGTTTGTTGATGGAAATCCTCTAATCGTAATTATGATAAATAACATATATGTGTGTATATATATTTGGATTACTTATCATAGAATATTAAATTTGCATATAAGTTTATGATTTACCAAGTTCTTTCACATGTATTGCTTCCATTTATACCCACAACAACCTTTTGAGTATAAATATTTTCATTTCCACTTTAGAGATAAGGAACTTGGAGCTTAAAAAAAGATACATTGAGGTCCTCCACATACTGCTATAAAGTGGATAGATATAGGATACAAACCTGTCTCTTCTAATTACAAATGACTATATTAACATTATTGGCTGGAGTAAATTAATGAAATCTCCAAATAAATCTGTTTTAAAACCAGGAAGAAGCTTAGGGATATGATATTGTCTGCATAAGCTATAGCACTTGACATTCTGCAAGACTGAACATGAATTTCAATAAGTAGAAAACATCCTCCACCACCAAAAAACCTAAACTTCCCAGTTCTAAGGATATCCTCATGCTTTTTCTATAAACCTTATTGTTCAGGAGAATTGTGAATAGAAATCAATACTAATATGGGAAAACATTACTATATAAGTGTATCTTGCTTTACCCATGAGGTGTGTTCCTGAAAATCTGAGTATAAATCAAGTCATATTTCAAATGTTGTAGGGGAACTGACTAATATAAGTAACCTTCTGGGGGAGCCTTTTGTAAGGAAATATTTCTGCTTTGTAAATCCTTATTATCATGTATTAGTATAGTAGTAGTCTCTCGGTAACCGAGGATGACGATTGTCTTTGTGCGCTTTCATCTGTGATGTAGATGAGTGTGCACAAAAACCACTTGTGCGTGAAGGATATTTAAGTGGAAAAGTCAATGCACAGAGACAGTCCCACTCTCTTGGCATTGGAAGCCTGGGTCCAGTGGCACAAAAAATCGTTACACCTGGAGATTTCCTCAGCTGCATTGGATGGCCATGTTGTCTTTTGTGCTCCAACATGCCCTAAGCACTCCACAGTGCTTTGCTGCGTCGCCCTCTCAGCCATTGAACCTTCTTATTGGTTTCTTCCGTCTGTTCAGCCGAAGCAGTCTTCACATGCTGGGTGAGCAAAGCCCTGGTTCACCAGGGGTCTATGACCCGATGGCTACCCTCACAAGGTTTAGCCGGCCTGTCAAAGCTGTTGCCCGGGGTGTGGCAGCTGCCACATGCTAGCAGCTACTAGGAGCCACAAGTGAGAGCTGGGTGTCAAGGGAGGGTCAGAGGTTGAAGAGCTGCCCAAGGAGGACATGACAAGCCCTCCATACCAGAGATACTACTCCTCCCTAAATACCCCATACACCCTATATCATGTATTAGATTTATTTAAACCTAACTATCCCTTCATCATCTTTTGAGATACCTGTGAGACTTAGAAGTGAACATATTTTCATCATTTTTAAGGATTTCTATAACCTTATTTTTAACTTGTCAGTGTCCAAAAATCTATGTAATGCTAATATCTCTAATGGTGCTTACTTAAAAAAAAAACCCATAACATTGATTCATAATTAAATACTAGCATTTTCTTTTCTTTCTTTCTTTTTTTAATACTAGCATTTTCAAAGCAATGTTTCACAAAAAACGAGTCTACACTTGAAGGAAGAACCATTACTCTATTTTATACAAAAACACCAAAAGTTCTATTTTATTAAACAGC
Organism: Monodelphis domestica; assembly: GCF_027887165.1. NCBI lineage: Eukaryota > Metazoa > Chordata > Mammalia > Didelphimorphia > Didelphidae > Monodelphis > Monodelphis domestica. The sequence continues at coordinate 241,210,753 of NC_077227.1, read as the reverse complement.
CCCAAATCAATGGTAAAGATAATTTTGATTCTTTTTTTAAAGTTAATTTATTTAGTCAATTTAGAACATTATTCCTTGGATACAAGAATTACATTATTTCCCTCCCTCCCCTGCCGCCACCCTTTCCACAGCCGACACACAATTTCACTGGGTATTGCATGTGTCCTTGATCAACACCCATTTCCATGTTGTTGGTGTTTACATTAGGATGTTCATTTAGATTCTACATCCTCAACCCATGTATTGAAGCAATTGTTTTTCTTCTGTGTTTCTACTCCCACAGTTTTTCTTCTGAATGTGGTTAGTGTTTTTTTCTCGTAGATCGCTCCAAGTTGTTCAGATGACCCTAATTGCCACTAATGGAGAAGTTCATTACATTTGATTGTACCACAGTGTATAAATCTCTGTTTATAATGTTCTCCTGGTTCTGCTCCTTTTGCTCTACATCAATTCCCTGAGGTCATTCCAGTTCCTATGGAATTCCTTCACTTTATTATTCCTTTGAGCACAATAGTATTCCATTACCAACATATACCACAATTTGTTCAGCCATTCTCCAATTGAAGGGCATCCCCTCATTTTCCAATTTTTTGCCCCCACAAAGGGTGCAGCTATGAATATTCTTGTACAAGCCTTTTTCCTTACTGTCTCTTTGGGGTACAAACCCAGCAGTGCTATGCCTGGATTAAAGGACAGACAGTCTTTTAGTGCCCCTTGGGCAAAGTTCCAAATTCCCCTCCATAATGGTTGGATTAATTCACAACTCCACCAGTAATGCATTAATGTCCTGACTTTGGCAGATCCCCTCCATCATTCATTACTTTACTTTGCTGTCATGTTAGCCAATCTGCTAGGTGTGAGGTAATACCTCAGAATTGTTTTGATTTGCAACTCTCTGATTATAAGAGATTTAGAACACTTTTTCATGTGCTTATTAATAGTTTTGATTTCTTTAACTGAAAATTGCCTATTCATATCTCTTGCCCATTTTTCAATTGGAGAATGACTTGATTTTTTGTACAATTGGTTTATCTCTTTATAAATTTGAGTAATTAGACCTTTGTCAGAGGTTTTTGTTATGAAGATGTTTCCCAATGGATTGTTTCCCTTCTAATTTTGGTTGCCTTGGTTTTGTTTCTACAAAATCTTTTTAATTTGATGTAATCAAAATTAGTGATTTTATATTTTGTGATTTTTTTCTAGCTCTTGCTTGGTTTTAAAGTCTTTCCTTCACCAAAGATCTGACATGTATACTATTCTGCGTTCACCTAATTGTCTTATAGTTTCCTTCTTTATATTCAGGTCATTCACCCATTCTGAGTTTATCTTGGTGTAAGGTGTGAGATGTTGATCTAAACGTAATCTCTCCCATAGTGTCTTCAAATTATCCCAGCAGTTTTTGTTGAATAGTGAAATAGGTCTGAACTTTCACTGCCCTCATGCTGCCATCTTGACTCCTCCTTGAATTTTGATTCTTAATGTACTGACATTAGAGATTTGTTCTATTGCTATAAATATAGTATCCCCTATGAAGTATCCCACAGACATTTTTCAGGAAAAGGAAGCAATATTCATTGAGGTGACTCACTGGTTATATTTGTTATTATGTAAGCTGGGCTAACTTCCTTTTAAGTGAGAAGTGAAGCCATCTTTAAGATATGGTTGGTTGGGTGACTTCTTTGTCACCTGTAGCATAAAAAACACCAGTGTATGGGGGGGTTGGCAATCTTGTAGTTTGGAATAATTCCCAATGCTCCATAAAAAGTATTTCTGATATTGTTTCAATGTGTTCCTTTCCAAAGCCACCAAAGCTAGGTCTAGCCCAAAATAGCCACAAACATTTATTCCATTTTTAACTACTCAGTTAGGAGATGGTTGCCTTTTCACTCTCTCAGCCTCCTACATCACCTCCAAAATAAAGTACAAATCCTTTATCCCTGCCTTCAAGAACATCTGTAATACATCTTCAAAGTATCATTGCTACTTTTAACTTTAATTATATATGGACTTTCATGTTCTTGTCAAATATTTCTACTTGTTGTGCCTATAAGACACCTTATTCCTCTTTTGCCTGGACAGCTTTTTGCTCATGCTGCTCTCCCAACTTGAAATCTTTTTCCTTCCATCTTTTTTGTGAAGCTACTATTCATTCATCAACCCCCAAGTCAAATTCTACCTCTTTCATTCATTGTAATTCAGCAAAACTTTTGTGTGCACCTCATTAGGTGCTAGATATACCATGATTAAATAAAGGACATAATCTCTGCTTTCAAGGAGTTTACTATTTAGAAGAGAAATTATATGTAAAGATATATTTCTAGAACAAAGCAGAATAATAAAAATTGTTTTAAGTAGTACACATATTATAAGAGCCAAGAGATAGGGACAGAGATACTTATTTCAAATTGACTGGGTGTCATCATGATTAAGGAGAAAAATGTTTTTGACAATATTTAAAAAAAACTTTTAAAGTTTTCATGGGAATAGAGTTGAGGGGAGAAGATAAAAGACAGGAGGAAATCTTATATTGACAGTTACTCTTCAAGCAGAGTTTTATAAGACAAGAAGGTTAGAAATCACAGACCTTGTTCATTAATGAATAAATGAATGGAATGCAAAGTGTTTATTAAGCTATTACTATATGCAAAGAACTAGGGATATAAATACAGTAAGAAAGTTCTACTCTGAAGAAATTCAATTTAAAATAAGGGAAGACAATACACATAGAAGTTTTATGCTCTGACCAGATGGAGAGCCCACCTTTTTTTATGCTACCATGTAGCATAAAACAGGTGGTAATATATTGGTAATACATGTACCTTGATTTCGATGTGGAGTCATACCCACAACTACTGATTTCAGATGTTGAACCATTTGACAATGCCAAAGACTTTTGTAATGAGAATTTTCTGTATTGTATATTTGAAAATCTGTTACCCTAAAAAAGAACTACATTTCCCTGGAGCCCACTGACTTCCTGTCATTAAGTACTTCCTGTAGACAGAGGATATTAGGCAGGGACATGGAGGGTCCCGCCCTCTTTAGCATGAGGACAGCCAGCTTGGTGGTGGTAAGGTGGGAGTTTTGAAATGGCTCATCAGCCATGGTCATGTGGTCTTTATTTTTATATTCTTTTTATTCCTTTATTTCTAATGATCATTAAAAAATCCCTTAAAATATAACATTTTTATTATCAACATTTAATTTTAATTTTTACATTAATGGCAAACAGAAGTTGGAAAAAAATTCTCAATCTTAAAAGATTGATAAATATCTTTAAAAAGATATCCTAGATAAATCTTTTTTAAGCCACATTTCTCCTGCCAAGGCTTTTCACCCACCCCACCCACCCATCCTCACAAACTCCAAGAAAATGATGAACTGCCTTTTTGTTTCCCTACTTTTTGCCTGGTTGCTCTCCATACTGGCCCGGCTATTTTTAGCCAGGGGACTCTTGGCAAAGAGGAGATAAATCCCTTCTCTAGCCAATCTGCTTGAGCTCATGCTCTTCAGTTCCTCGCTGCTACCTCTTTTGTTGCTGACATTGCTTCCTCCTGATCTCCAGCCCCTGACCCTGCTTGCTCATCCAGCTACCAGTTCCAGCCCTGGGTCCCAGACTGCTGGTAGCTATTGCTATGTCTTTGGAACTCACAAACTGGTGAAAACTGGGTGTATTTTCCTTGGGGGATAATTAAGCCTCCATGTGACAGGGGACCTCTGGGGGGGGGGAAGGAAGTTACTCCTTCAAACAGGAAGTAAAATTTGAAGCATGGGGAATTCTATGAAAGTGCAGTGCATTACTTATATCAAACAGCTTCAGGTTTTAGGATGTTTTCTACCATTCATGAGTGCATTGATCCTTTCACTTATCTTGTCTGAGATTCAGAGGAGAAATTCATCTCCCTACAACCCTTTGCCATTTGGGCCTGCTCAGTCTTTAAGATTCATCCAGTTTGAGATTCCTCAACCCCATGTTCTCCCTTGCTATGGGAAATACCACAGTTCTGACAAAAGGAATCTGAACAGATAGAGAAAGAAATTTTAAAGAGATTAGAGGTGAAAATTTTAAGCATTTTCAGACTCTATTGTTTTATGAAAGTCTCTGAATTTTATTATATTTTGCTGATAATCTGCTTTAAGATTTAATTTTGTTGTTTTAAGTTCATATATTAATATATTCAATATTATTCTGTTACACTTAGTCAGTTTAATCTACTATGTTTTGTGATATGGAAATCACTTTAAAAGACTGATATATATATATATATATATATAATATATATATATATATATATATATATATATATATTAATTTAAGGTCGCCAAGGAATTCAGCTATGTAATTCCTAAATGAAAACTCAAGTCAGCAGTCAACCTTTTATGGAGTATTTAATTACAAACAGGAGGAAGAAAGGTATTAGAGAGAGAGAGAGAGAGAGAGAGAGAGAGAGAGAGAGAGAGAGAGAGAGAGAGGGAGAGGGAGAGAGAGAGAAAGGGGAGAGAAGGGAATAGGGCTTAAATACCCACTCTTAGGCTGGGCCAAAGGCCCAAGCCCTTAGATAGCTGAGACAAAGAAAAGAGATCAGTCCCTATCACTCACGTGACCAAAATGGAGAAACAATCTCAGGGGCCTCCAACTCCAGTCTCCTTCAGAGCAAGCCCTCCTCTCAGATCTCTCCAGGAGCTCTCCCTCCAGGACCTCTCTCCTCTCAGACTCCTTCAGAGCAAAACCTCTCAGAGCAAAACCTCCTCTCCTTCTCCTCAGACCCTGCTATCTTTAAGGAAACCATCTAAGTCCCCTCCCCTCAGTTCTCACATCTACCAATCACTGTCAATGTCTCCCCTGTGCCAATGGTGGCTCTAGCTTAACCCAGGACTGCCCAGAGGTCTGCCCCCTTTGCACATGTCTGTTGAAGGTCATATTCTCAAATAATTAAATCTTGATCTTTGCTGCAGCCCTTCCTAAATCCTGTTACTCTGAGTAGGGTGGAGATTGTAAGTTCCAAGACCTGGTTCTGTCATTCCAAGTATCTCTATTGTATCAATTCTAAAATCAATCATGACTCAAAGAACTTCCTGTTCTATGCTTAAGCATAGGTCAAAGCCCTTTCCATTGTTTAGCAAAAGGTTTCTGTCCTAAAGTAGTCTTAAGTAGGGAGGAGAAGGATCCTATCATGCCAAGGAGTTTCATATTCCAATAGAGTTCTTACTATCAGTAGGAAATTTTTTCAAGTATGAAATTTCCCAATGGGGAATTTTCCAAAATTCATAAGTCTAATAAATTTTAAGGTTTACAGTTTTAACTATTAGATATATTCTGTTACTTTTCCCCTATGACAACTGAATACAATATTGTAAAATATTGTAAAAGCCCATAAACAGCTTTTTTTTCCATTTTATATTTGTTAATTGTCATATAGATGATGGATGAACTCAAACTGGCTAACAACCATTGAAAAATTTAATGAGCTAAGAATTTAAATGGTAATTCTAAGGGGTCTTCAGAAATAATTATAATTAACTGCTGGTTTCTGAATGGATTATTTTTTTAATACTTATATTATAAAGAATGTTGTATCAAAGGTAGAGAAACAAAGAAATGTTCCTACCAAAGTGTTTCTATGAAGCAGGGAGCCAAAAAGAGCTGCAGAAAAACTTTTCAATTTAATTTACTTCTACCAGAACAATCCAGATTTCTTGGTGATGTTCTAGACCCAAATATGTTTGCCTTTGTTTAAAAATATATTTGATAAGGTTGAAAGATTTGCTATTTCTGTAAAAATTGTGAGAGATATCCATCAGTTCATAGTTGTTTATTTGTTATTTTGTTTTGTTTTTTGTCATACAGCAACTTATATGAAATATGATAGTGGGTTTGTTTGCTACTGTAATTAACTGGGTCATTATGAATTTTAGAGATTTTGGTAATTCTTTGAATATGTATTATCTACTTACTGTATTAGTGTTTTCTTCTGGAAATCATTTGTACTCACACCGTGGTTAAGTTAAAAAGGAAATGGATCTCTTTTTTTTGGTGAGAAACCTTTGTATTCTACCTCTCCTTGTTGGGCACAGTGTATTGCTGATTGTAAGCTATATATTTTGGATTTTTAAAACTCTTTTTTATTATTGTTTTTACTTGCATGTGCAATATAGTATCTGAGTTTTATTTTTATCTCCTTTGTGAATTTGAAGCACATGTTAACAGTATTGAGATTTTCTTTACTTTTTTAATATTGCAGTAATATGTTTAAACTACATTTGTTCTAATATTAATGCATACACCAAAATTTTTAGACTGCAAAAATGATGCTATTGATTGTTTAAAAAAAAGTATGAGGGGGCAGTTGGGTAGCTCAGTGGATTGAGAGCCAGGCCTAGAGACGGCAGGTCCTAGGTTCAAATCTGGCCTCAGATACTGCCTAGCTATATGACCTTGGGTAAATCACTTAACCCCCATTGCCAAGTCCTTAGTACTCTTCTGCCTTCAAGCCAGTACATAGTATTTACTCCAAGATGGAAGGTAAGGGTTTATAAAAAATTTTTTTAAATAAATAAATAAATTATGAGACTTTGCTTAATGATTCTGTCTGATTCCTGGAGAAGGGAATACAAAAAGAGTCATTGCACATTGCCAAAGAGACACAAAGCTACTTGGATAGTGCCAATCAAGCACAAGGTCAAAGAGACCAAACCAATCCTATATGGATTGATGACATTCTGCACAAATTGCACAAGGACTTTATCATGAGGTTGTGGCTGTTTAACATGTGTTGAATGCAGGACTTCTTTGAACCATACACTTTATATCAAATATATGACATCAAATATTCTGACTTTTATCCCCAAATTATTGTAATTTAAAAGTTGTTTATATTTACAAGCTCCATTGGAGAGCCTAGTCTTCCACAGATCTCAGGGGGAAATGTATTATTGAAAATCTGTTACCTTAATAAAGAACTACATTTCCCAGGAGCCCACTAACTTCTTGTCATTATGTATTTCCTGTAGACAGAGGATATTAGGTGGGGGCTGTAAAGATTAAACTTTTGGGAAACTGAGGCAGATAGAAATTAGTTTCTCTCCGCAAGGAGTATTATATTTTTAGAGGTTTATTGTAGATTAAGGATTAAAGAAAATACAGGATAAGAAAGCACGTGTCTAGGCCCAGGTGCTTAGACAACCTCACCTACATTATGAAAAAGCCACATCTGATTACAAGGAAAAACAGGAAAGGGCCCACAAAAGCCTTTCCAATCAGGTTAAATACCCTTCTAGATCTCGGCCCAGGTGAGAATTCAGTGATATTACAAAGCATTCTGGGGAAGTAGAGCAAGGAATTCTGGGGATTGAAGTCCTGGATTCAAGTCCATTTTTACAGGACATGGAAAGTCCTGCCCTCTTTGGCATGAGGACAGCAAGCTTGGTGGTGGTAAGATGGGAGTTTTGAAAGGGCTCATCAGCCATGGGCATTTGGTCTTTATTTTTATATACTTTTATTCCTTTATTTCTAATGATAATTAATAAATCCCTTAAAATAAAACATTGTTATTATCAACACTTAATTTTAATTTTTACAGAATCCACTAACAAAGAGGAAGAAAGAAAAAGGTAAGTGTAAAACAACTAGATTCAATTGACAAGGCACAGCTCAACAAGATTTAATTCCCTGGATAATGGCTATGCCGCTAAATTGGTAGTATGGTTGGCAATCTAGCATCAGTGCTATTCCTGTGGATTACTTGCTTATTAGTGACAGTTACACCAGGGGTGGGGTGGTTATGACATCCCTATTATTTATTCTCCTAGATGTTGGCTATGGAGACTAGCCTGAAAACTGGTCAAATGGGCATTGCTATATTCAATGTTCTCAAATCCTAAATCCTAGACTGTCTCTTCCAAGGACTGAAGGGAGGTAATGGTTAAGATAGGGACAATGGATGACCCACCTGATATAGGGACCTCTAGAATATCTTTAAATGGGTTGTGTTCAAACTATTATCTAATTTGTCTAGGGCATTAAGCATATGAAAGGTATAATATAACTAGAAGACTGTAAAATGAGACTGGGAAAAAAGTAGATTGGGGTCATATTATAGAGGTTTCATAAAGTAATGGAGAGATAAGGCTTTTGAATAGTATGCCTAATATTCTGTTGTTTGGCTATTTTCCAGAGGTATTCAACTCTTTGTGACCCCATTTATGGTTTTCTTGGTAAAGTTATTGGAGAGGTTTGCTATTTTCTTCTCTAGCTCATTTTATAGATGAAGAATCTGAGTCAAGACAGGGTTAAATGATTTACCTAGTGCCACAGAGCTGTGAGGCCAAATTTTAACTCAGGATGATGAGTCTTCTTGACTCCAGGCCAGGCTCTGTATCTACTACACCACTTAGCTGTACAGGACATTTTTTGTTGTTGTTATAAAGGAAGCTAAGTCTTTGAAAAGGATGCAAACCACTGCAATTTGGCACTGAACACAGTATCTTGAATACAAGTCATTCTGTGAATATTTTCTGAATGTGCTCTTTCCCTGTTAAATGACTAAAAACTATCACCTGTTGTTCCCAATAACATCCTCTCTATAAAGCCATGGCCTAAGAGCTTAAGGAAGAGATCCCTACTAGGAGTGAAGTGAACAGATCTCAGGGTTTAGATTTGGTTATATCTACTTGGTTACTCAGGAGCTGGTTTTTCTTCCAGATATTTACTCTACTTTAGATCACTGAGATTACTAAATATGTACCCTCTAGATTCTTGGAGTGTGATTTTATAGCATTTATAATTTTTTCTGCCACTTAGAAGACTTCATTGTGTTATTTCTTACCTAAAGTGATAAATTCACTGTTAAGGAATTAGGGAATTGTTACTACAATTGCAGGAATTTATTTGTTTATAGCTTAAGCAAACCACCATGTGACATACCCAAATAGAATTCTTTATTCCTAGATCCACCCCTATTCTCAACTTCATTATTTCCTCATTTCCCCACCATCGTCACTGGCTATCTGGTTCACTCTGTTATCTTCAACTATTCATTCTCTCTTGTCTCAGTTATATATCAAATCAGTTGCCAGATCTTACTGTTTCCATCTCCATGACATTTTTCACATACATGTGCTCTCTAATCACAAAGCCACTACCTTAATTCAAGCCTTCTTCAGATCCTGATTATTACACTGGACTGCTCTCCCAGTCTCTCTGCTTCAAGTTTTTCCCTTCTCTGGTCCAAGTTATGTGAAAGTGCCAAGATAATTTTTCTTAATCACAGATCTGACCATGTTACTCCTCTACTCAACAAATTATAATGGTTTTCTTTTAGTTTATATTTAAAAGTAAAATATAAACTTTTTGTCTTTTAAAGTCCATCACAACCTGATTCCAAGCTGACTTTCTAACCTCATATATCTCCTCTTTTCTGACACATGTCATTTTAGTCAAACTGGTAGTCTATCTATACCTCAAACAAGTCATACCATCTCCTATTTTCATGACTGTGTATCTGTCTCTTGCACTTGGAATATTCTCCTTTCCCATCTTTACCATGTAGAATACCTTACTTCCTCCAAGTCTCAAGTGTAGCATTTAGATAAATTCTTAACCACCCAACTGCTAATATCCACTCAAATACCTTGTATTTATTTTGTATTTACTTTGTGTACCCTTTTATGCCATTTGCACATCTTATCTACCCTAATAGTAAGCTGTTTGAGGGCAAGAAATAACTCTTTTTTAAAAAAATCTTTTATATCCTGTGTCTAACATATTATTTTACACATAGGAGTTGTTTGGTAGATATTGACTGATTGAACACTGAATCATAAAATCACAGAATCTGAGAACCAGAAGGGACATCATTGGCCATCTTGTCCAAATTATACACCAAAGGAATCTTCGCTATAATTTATGTCTTTCCATTATCCGAACTAATATTACATCAACAGATTTATTGAGTCTCTACCTGAATACCTCTAAGGAAAAGGAACTTAGCATTTTCCAAGATAACCCATTACATTTATAGATGGCTCTAATTGTTACCAGGTTTTGTTTTCAATTTGTTGTTGTTGTTGTTATTGTTTTTTTTGTTTCTGGACCTCAAGCCTAAATTTGTCTCTAATATCAACCTTGCTTTAGAATCAACCTTCTAGGTTCAAAGAAAACAAAACTATCACTTCTTCATGGGGCAGTTCTTCATATTTTTTAAAACAGAAATCGTGTCCTACCAAGTCTCCTTTTTTCAGGATAGAAGTTTAATCACCTTTAAAAAGATATTTTTTGGAAGATACACATTTCGTTCAGCCTGGTTCCATGAGATAATTGCTTCAAATAAACCACACTGCTTGGATACCATAGATTCAGTAAACACACTTAGGTTCTTGTTTGATGATACGTAGTAGTCATTCATTCTTTCTGTCAGCAAAGGCCACATTTGTAAAGTGTATGCTGTAAGATCAATGCACATTAAAAGCAGTTAGGCCAAACAGTAACAAAGACTATATTTTATACTCTGTTTACTAAGGTATGAAACAGTCTGTCAGTTTCAGGTCACTGTGGCATCAATGAGTAATGGTGTTATTGATGCTTTAAGCACACCTGGAGAAGTGGTCTCACAGCTACAGGATCTAATGTCTCACAGTGGCAGGATCTAATATAATCTTTAAAATCCTGAGCCTGTTTATTCTTCAATCTTTTGAGGTATGTCTGGATCATTAATTGCTTCTTCATCAAGAGAGTAATCTGGTTAGTAAGGAGAGATGGCTGCATATTCAACTTGAATTTTTAAAAATTTTACAATTGAAGTAATAAAGGCTTATCCATCACTACAGTTTTTTTCTGTAGTCTATGGGACTATTCCAGGTTGAACTTTAATTTTCAATCTGGTTAGTTCTTTTCCTCTCTCCATATTAACACTTGCTTAACCTTCTTTACATTTTGGTATTTTAATTTGCCAGTTGAAATTATAATCCTCACATCTACTGGTTCTTGGATGTTGTAAAATAATATTCCTCAAACTATAGGTAGGATCCATTCCATTTATTCATGGGAGTAGAATAAAGTGGAAAAAAAACACAATAAAGCAGAATGGATGGTGCCTTTTTGAGAACAAGAAGAAACTAAAAAGGGCACTTAGGGCAACTTTTTTTGTATCTCGATTTCCTAATCAGTACAATGATTTGCCCAAGTTCACATAGTGAGAAAGTGACAGAGACTGAATATGAACCCAAATCTTGTCTCTCCAAAAGTAAAAAATAAATTAAGACATGGGACCAATTCAAACTTTCATATAGGACTTTAATATTCCCATGGGGCTACAGGAAAGCTACATCAGTCAGGCGTGCCAGTTTCAAAAAAATAAGACAATATAAGAATTATATAAAATGTCATTTAAGTATGAGTTTTAAAGTAGTAGGTACCTTGTACTCATGGAGAAGATGGATGATTGATTTTTGTGGATCCTAGAATCATAGAATTAAAGTTAAGAGGGCCATCAGAGGTCATCGAGTCCAACTCCTTCTGAAAATAAAGAAATTGTGCTCCCCAAATACTAAGTTGCCTTGCCCAAGTTCACACAGAAAGTATGTAAAAGGTCAGAATTTCAACTCTGATCTTCTGACTGCAAAGCCACATTATTAACTTTGAACCACCAAAAAATTCAAAGAGTAGATGTTATAAAGTAAATTTGAGCATGGATTATGAGTTGGATTAGAAGATCCATCCATTTCTATGATCCTAGGAATAGCATAGCTAGCAAGTGATACAGAAGACCATATTAAGAAGAAGTCATTGTGATCTAAAAGATGTAATAAAGACTTTGTGGAATAGGAGAAAAATTGAAGGATGTATCAAAAGAATAAAATTAAATTCCATTCAACAAATATTTATAAATATGCAACTACATGTAAGGTATAAGAGTTACAAAAAATATGAAATATTTCTTACCACAATGAGCTCAATATTTACGTAGCAAAGGATTTGTTGTAATTGTTATTGAGAGATGATCAGATTCCTAATTAAAGAAAAAAATATTGATGAGGTATGTGAATGTAGGGGATATTGGAATATTAAATAACAAAGTAAGTGGAAATTATTTGAGGATATACTAACTGGCTTTCTGAAAATAAATTTGGCCACTTTAAAGATAGTCAATTTTAGGAATGTAAGGAAATTGATTTAATTTAAGGCTACAAAATACCAAAAATCTCATTTTCTAGGATGAGAAGATAATGCCATATTCTCCAGTTCTCTTCATCTGGAACTATAATAGCATTTTAATAGTAAACTACACATATATTGTGTAGGAGTTTTGAACTGTTTTATGAACCTTGGGAAGGTACATTTGTTTAGAGAAAAATATAACTTTTAAAAATTACTTTATTCTTAAAGTATTCAGCAAAGATTTTCAAAAGAAATCTTTAAAAGACAATATGACCATTTGTATTGTAATTTGCATATAAGTTTAAAAAAAAGGATTTAAACTTGCAATTGAGAAAGGCTGGTCAATGCTTTCCTAGAACAAAGATAAAGAAACTCAGAGCCTTCCTATAACCATGGATAAAAATCTAATCACATTAACTGATGGGTAGGAATAGACTTCATGCATCATATCATGTTACTCCAGTTCTTGTAGGATCTTGCTGAAACAGTTGGAAAATTGGTGAAATATGTACAAAAATATTCAAAGCAGCTCTTTTGTGGTATCAAAGAACCGGAAACTAAGGATATCCTCATCAATTGGAGAATGACTGAAAAAATTATGTTACATGAATATAATGGAATACTTTTTTCTATCAGAAATGATGAAGGGGAGAGCCTCAAAGAAACAAGGGAAAGAAACTAATGGCTTTTGAGAACATTTGCAAAGTAAAGTAAGCAGATGCAGAAGAAAGATTTATAAAATAACATTATAAAGCAGAAGAAAAAGACTAACTAATACAATGACTGACTTCAATTGCAGAGGATTAATGATGAAAATTTACTACCTACTTACTAACACAGAGGAAATAAATTTAGGGAACAGATTCAGAAATGTGATGTTTCTATTGTTTTTGTATTTGGACATTGCCAGTTAGATAGTTTATTTTGCTTGGCCATGTATTTGTTGAAAAGTTTTGTTTTCTTTGAGGGGAGAGAAGGTGGGAGAGAAAATAATGGATTTTTTGTTCATTGAAAAAAATCACTTTTTTTTTAAGAAGACATTTTGAAAGAAGACACCAATAATTGGAGGGACAAGGGAAATATACATTATGTATATGTGTTTATTATTTTTTTCCTATCAGTGTTTTTAAATATGTTGCATATTTACTTCAACAAAATATTTTTAAATGGCGTTTTAAAAGACTGGGTTTAAACTCTTCATCTGTCCTTTTTTGTATGACACTAGATAATTCATCTAACCTCGATGTGTGTAAAATGAGACAGTTGGACTAGATGGCCTCTAAGATTCTTCCTACCCCTAAAATAATGATCTATCAATCCTTTGTATTTCCTCCTGATTCCTAATAGCCAATAGGGTATTTCAAATACTCAGAGTTCTAAAAAAGTTTTAAAGTAAAAATTGAAATAACTGTGAATTCATTTTAAGATATCAAATAATGATACTTAAAATTACTAGACACTACAATGATATTTCTAGGTGCAAAACAGCCTGACACCCTGGATATAGTGAATAATAGATAAATATATCTGTTTGATGTGGTCAATTGGTGGAGAAGAAAAATCAAAATATACTTTTCTAAATTTAGTTTATGATATTATCTCAAAGCACTTTACTTAGGTAAAAAGATCAAATGCAATAAAAGTCTACCTTTTAGGAGCCCAAAATCTAAAGAGTGTGGATCAGACATATGAGGAAGTGATGATAAAATAAGGAAGGATATAAGAATGCAAAGACATAGTCAAAAGTGTTATAAGAAATTCTGAGATGAAATCTCATTTCCACATAGAAGGAAAGGAACGCAACATGATGCAGAAGAACATATTATTTGCAGGGCTAAACTTAGAGTCTCAGGATCTAAATTCAAATCTTACTACTCCCACCTGTGTGAATTTAAACAAGTCACATATCTCCAGGCTTCAATTTTCTTGAGTGAAAAATGGATAGCCTCTCAGGTTCCTTCTAATTCTAGATTTATAATTCTGCTATCCTATAACATCAGGAAAAATTAGCTTTGAATTTCAATCTTGAAGGGACAGCTGGGTGGCTCAGTGGATTGAGAGCCAGACCTCAAATGTGGGAGGTCCTCAGTTCAATTATGACTTTCCCAGCTGTGTGATCCTGGGCAAGTCACTTGACCCCCATTGCCTAGCCCTTACAAATATTCTGTCTTGGAACCAATACACAGTATTGATTCCAAGATGGAAGGTAAGAGTTTTAGAAAAATTAATAAAAAGAAATTCAATCTTGAAGAAGTGGCGGAACTTCAACAACCAGTGAGTGGGTGAAGGAAGAATGGAAAGATGATCATTGTATCACATTGGTAAGCATGAATAAAAACATAAAAACGATAGAAGTTTGGATAAGAATGAATAATCCAATTTGGTTAGTGTATATGAAGGAGATTAGTGTAATCCAGTGATGAAAAAGATTAAACCCAGATTATGGAGCTTCTGAATATCAGGATACAAAGAGAAATCATATATGAATTAGAAAAATCAAGTTAACAGAGACACATTCATTAGATTTTTTTTTAAAGCAAACAGAATGGGGGCACATAGGTGGTTCAGTGGATTGAGAATTAGGCATACAGCCAGAATGTCTTGAGTTCAAATGTGACCTCAGATACTTCCTAGCTATGTGACCTGGGCAAGTCACTTGACACCCATTGCCTAACCCTTATTGATCTTTCTATTTTGGAATCAATGCACAGAATTAATTCAAAGTCAGAAGTTAATTTTTTTAAGTAGTTCATACATGCAGGAAGACCAGTTAGAAGATGTAAAATAGTTTGGATGACTAATAATAAGAATATGAATCAGTAGTATTGCAGTGGGAATAGAAAGAAGGGAATATCTGTGAGAGAGATGGTGAAGATAAAAATGACAAGATTGGCAAATGACTGGCTATTGGAGAGAGAGAAGAGGAAACATCAAAGCTAACCCGATGTAACTAAGACTGAGCAACTATGCCCTTGTTCTTAGGGCACAAAATCTTAAAGAACATTGTTAACACTTGAATTTCTGTAGAGGGAAGCAAATTTATATACTTTTTATTATCTTTTTACATAAATATTCTTGTGTAAAAGGTCCTGTAATATATATACAAAACCTTTTATGAGATTTATGTTACATAATCAAGAACATCTATGCAGGATTCAAAGTCATCCTCAAATTTTGGTAGTATTAAAAGGGAACAAGCAGGCTTTCCTAAGCAATATTCAATAATAGACTACAATTTTACCATCTCACAAACAACTCAAAAATGTGGGAAATTTAAAACCTCATTGTTGCTTATTGTGTTTTACTCTTTAACAAGCACTTGATTCAATGAAACAAAGCACTGCTTTAAGGATTGTTTTATGTTTGTTTGTTTTATCATAGTTTTTCCCATCTATAGAGCAAGATCTTTCAAGATTCCTTGGTATAAGTAATTATAAAAAAAAAACTATTCAACATCAACCTTTTAATAAGAATCAGGCAATATCTTCAGTGGGAAATGTGCACTGACAAAGGGGTTGTTTGGGGGGTTTTGTTTGCTTTTCCCCCCAAAAAAACTGTGTAGTGGAGGGTGCAGAGTCCAGATCAGTGAAGAATTCCCTTTGCACAGAGAGATCATCTACTTTGTAGATGACATTGTGCTAATTATATCAAAGCCCAAAACATTACATTTTTTATCACTTCATATTTTTCAAAATTTTTATACATATCTAGGTCTCTACAAATAAAACATATCTAGATTTCTACAAATTTTTGTAAAAAGGTATCCAACTGCCTCACAATTATTCAAATGAATAATGAATAACAAGCAAAGGTCAACCTTTAACCCCATAGAATGTTTTCAACAGATTAACAGTAGACTAAAAAATTAATGAAATTAATTTTACTTTTGGGGACACTTTACCTCTCCCCCTAGCATCTCATAGGTAGCTCTATATTAATAGTGTTACTTTGGGGTTTGGACCCCATAGGGTAGAGAAATGTAATTGCAGTAGTTAGAGAGAGAACTCTCCAATATTTAAAAAAGTTCTGCTTTTTCAAACATATAAGCATCAAATATTATGACACTATCCTAAGTGTTTTGACACTCCCTGGAAAATAAGTTAATTTGAAGTTGCTAGAAGACAATATAGTGATATTCAGGTGAGTCACTTTGTCATACCAGGGAAGCTTAGATGGCCCTAGAATTATGAAACTTCCTTAAACAACCTAGAATCATTGATTTAGAGTTGCCAGGAAATTTAGAAGTCATTACTTCCTGTCTCTTCATTTTATAGATGAGTAAAGTAAGGCACAGAAAGTTCAAGTGACTTGTCCCAGGTCACATAACTAATAATATTCTGGTGTGAATTTGAATATATATTTTCCCAATCCTAAGACCATGGAGAGGTAGCTCTCTCTGTGGCCAAAAATTAAAAATGAATTTGAGGCTGTCAGCAAGTCAGCTTCCTTTCTGTTAGACCTGTGCTATTTATATAACTCCCAGCTATAATGATGAACAGTCAGGTATTCCATTCTCCTCTGCTGGATCTTCTTCCTTGGTAGATATTTAAACTTCTAGGACCATATATTCACTTACTTTTTTTCTCAGCAAAATCTAGTAAGAAACTTTCCTTTCTCTTTCTAGAAGGCTGGATTCTGATATCTTAATGTGCATAAAACCCAGTAGCTATTCAGCCATTTCTCTTCCCTGTGTCTAATCTCAGGCAATATCAATGAAAAATCAAAATCAATTACTCTACACAAAAGACCAGGTGCAAAGATACAGATAAATAAATGCAAAAGGACTGAAATATTAAACATCTGTTAGGGGTGAGAAATCAATAAGGTAGTGCTCAGGAAACACAAGAAAAGATACAGACCTAAATGAAGCCAAATTAATGATAGTTTGAATAATAAGTAGGTCAAAGAGCAAATACTAGATATGATTAATAACATAAAATATAACAATGAGATAATATTTATTTTTATATACATATAAAGCAGTTGTCAGAATATAATTATTTCTGAAAGAATAAATTAATAAAGTAGGGTGGAAGTGGGAAGGTAATATATTATAGTGGATGGAGCAGTGCAATTGAATTCAGGAAAACGTATTCAAATCGCACTTGCAAAACTTGCTAGCTGTAGGAAGTTATTTGATCTTATCTGACTTCATTTTCCTGATCTGCAAAACTGAGGAAGGAGTATAGACTAGGTGGTCTCTAAGGTCCCTTTTCCCTCTAAATTTATGACCACTCCCAAAATTGCTGAACTGAACAAGAGATAAAAAAACTGGAAACAATTTAATAGGCAACAAAAAATAAACACAAAAGTACAAATCTTGAAAATTAGAGAAATTGATGTTAGAAAAAAATTGAATACTAGAGAAGTTAACTTTAAAAATAAGAGGAAGGAAGGAGGAAGAAAAGAAGGAAGGAAGGAAGGAAGGAAGGAAGGAAGGAAGGAAGGAAGGAAGGAAGGAAGGAAGGAAGGAAGGAAGGAAGGAAGGAAGGAAGGAAGGAAGGAAGGAAGGAAGGAAAGAAGGAAGGAAGGAGGGAAGGAGGGAAGGAGGGAAGGAAGGAAGGAAAGAAGGAGGGAAGGAGGGAAGGAGGGAAGGAAGGAAGGAAGGAAGGAAGGAAGGAAGGAAGGCTGAGGAGCCACTAAAAGTTCTCTTTTTATAAATCTTACACAAAAGCTTCACTATTGTCTCACAACACTCCTAGTCAATTATTTCATCATACTTAAATCAGTCCAAATTCTTCCCTAATGTACTTAAGGTGATGCCTTATTATTCCATTAATATACCTCACCCTCTCCATGAGAGACTGAAATCAAAGATCAAAACCAAGCTTGACTTTAGCATAACCTCAGCAATTTGATTTGGGGATTTTCTTGAGTAACCTCTAAGACTAATACACTACCAAAAATATTGCCAGTGCGCACTGAACAACATACCTTCTTGTCTGATTCTTCTAAGCTCCATAATAGTTCTTTCCCTTAACTTGGGGACAGCTGTTCAAAGTTCATTCTTAGTAGTCACAGGGCAATTTCAGTATTTCAGAAGTAAAGAGGCAATGCAAGTTCCAATTAGAACTGCTCCCACAGAATTGCCTACTTTGACCCTAGACAATGAGAAGCTGTTGAGTTCTTTAAGCTGCTGAGTTGTATTCACAAATTTGTGAGGCAGATTATGACAGAAAATTTTCTCCATGAAAATCTCCTGAGGCTGCTGACATCCTCTGGTAATAGCAGAAAGGCAGCACAAAGAGTATAAGATAAATTAGTTCCTGGAATGATTTTGCTTTTCTGAAAACTATCTAGACTGTTGAGGCTATCACAAATCTGGGAAGGGAAAGGGGGTTGGATAACCTTTGAAAAAGTAAAATGTTAATGAAGTGGAACAAGGCAAAAAATAGGGAAGGAGAAAATATAAGGTGTATAGTAGATGAATGTAGAGTTATTGATGAAGTGTCAGCTTGTACTGGTACTGGGAGAAAAATATTCAATCTGGAGTCAGAGGATAAGAGTTCAAACCCCAGCTCTGGCATTCCCTACCTATGGGACTTTGGGAAAGGCATTCAACCTACCCACGCTTCAATTTCCTCATATATAAAATAGATTCAGTGTCCTCTAAGATCCCTACAGCTCTATCCTTTGTCCTATAATAAAAATATTCTTAATAATGAGTGGTGGCACATGATTTCAGAAAAACCTGAAAAGACTTATATGAACTGATGCAAAGAATAGTGAGCAGAACCACCAAAACACTGTACACAGTAACATCAATATTATATAATGAACATGTATGAATGTCTTAGCTATTTCTAGCAATACAGTAATCCAAGAAAATCCTCAAAAGTTCATTATAAAAATGCCCTCTGGCTCCAGAGA
The DNA here is from genome assembly GCF_027887165.1 of Monodelphis domestica. Taxonomy (NCBI): domain Eukaryota; kingdom Metazoa; phylum Chordata; class Mammalia; order Didelphimorphia; family Didelphidae; genus Monodelphis; species Monodelphis domestica. The sequence continues at coordinate 241,191,729 of NC_077227.1, read as the reverse complement.
AGGGATTAATGGAGTCTGAACACACACTGAAATATACTGTTTCACTTAATTTCTTCTTTTTTCTTTTGTTTTTTCAAGTTCTCTTTCACAAAATGACTAATATGGAAAGATGTTTTACATTATTACACATGTAAAATCTGTATCAGATTGCTTGCCATCTCAGACAGTTTGCCATCTCTGGAGAATTTGACTCAAACTTGAAAAAACAGAGGTTAAGAAATTGATTTTTTTCATGTAATTGAGGAAAATAATAATAATAAGTGAGGAAACTAGTTGGGTCAGTGGATTAAGAACCAGGCCAGGATATGGGAGGTCCTGGTTTCAAAATTGACCTTAGACACGTCCTACCTGTGTGATCCTGAGCAAGTTATTTAATCCCCATTGCTTAGCCTTTACTGCTCTTATGCCTTGGAACCAATATTCAGTATTGATTCTATGACAGAAGATAAGGGTTTTAAAATAAATTAAAAAATGAATAATAATAATGGTGAGCATTTATATGATACCTACTATTTGTCAGGTATCTGAAAAATGCATTTCATTTTATCCTCATAACAACCCTAGAAGGTAGGTGTTATCATTATCCTCATTTTACAGTTAAGGAAATTGAAGGTGACAAAAATTTGGCCACTTATCTAGGGTTATGCAGCAAGTAGTGCTTTATCCATGGTCCCACCAGCTGCCCCTTGAATACTGTGATAATGCAAAGGGGAATTTACAGGATCAAATCGTATTTCACATTTCTTTGCTTGTAGTAGAGTTCCCATAGTTTGCCTTCATACACTACCAGATAGCAGAGGGTTATAGTCAAAAGTTGTTTTTCAGTCATGTCCAGTTTCATCCATGACCTATTTGGAGTTGTCTTGGCAGAGATACTGGTGTGGTTTACCATTTCCTTCTCCAGCTCATTTTACAGATGAGGAAATGGAGGTAAACAGGGTTGTTAAATGCTTGCTCAGGGTAACACAGCTAGTATCTGAGACCAGATTTAACCCATAAAAACGAGTCTTCCTGACTCGAGGCATGACACTTTATCTATTTTACCACCCAGTTACCTTTAACTAACCTTACATGACTCATTTCATTTCTCTGGGCCTCAGTTTCCTCATCTGAAAATGGATGATAATTATTTGTTTAAAAAGATCCCTTCCAGATCTGAGTCCTTGATCCTTGATCTATCCTACCACAAGTGGACTGTGAAGATATATTTCTTATAACTATGCCTTCAGAGCCCTATCTCATCATTTTAACTAATATACAAAAGACTTAACATGTCTTGTATGTCGAATATTCAAGAATACTGAAGCTATTGTTGATGAATGCAGATACTCAGGATAATTCTGGGCCCCAAATTCCCAAAACTAATTAATATTTTATCTCAATAGCACGTGTATGATTTTTTCAAATTATCTTAATTGTTCACATAATTTAACCTGTAGAGATACTCAGAGTTTTTTTTTTGTTTCCTCCAAAGGAAAGATAGTTTTCCTAAGATAACAGGTATGAGCCTGCTGATATCATGATGAAACATTCAGATAAAAAGAGAAAAATTGTTTCCATATACCTGAAATGTGATGCTATTTATGTAACCATCTGGATGATTGACAGAATTTCTTTTTAGTATTTTTCATTCATGTATTTGGGCAGCAGGTCATTCCTTTGCATTGTTGCTATTGTAGAGATAAAATTTTTAAACTTTAAATTGATTTTTTGTTTTGGAATTGGCCATACCAACCTGAGGAAGGTTACCCTTTTTCTCCCATGCTTTTGGTCAAGTAGTTAATGAGGGATCTAGAAAATAACACAAATTCAGTAAAGGGGATTCATTATTTTATGTCAGTCCTTTAAAAAAACCAAGGGATATTTAAAAATATGAATACTTCCCCACCCCAGTTTTCTTAAATGGAGCATACAGGCACTGGTTTTATTCCTTCAGTAGAATAAACGTTCCTTAAACACTAACCAGAATTCCCTAAAACATGGTAAGATTTAACGGTCTCTGACTCATAGGGCGTTTTCTAGTTAAAGCATGCCAGCTATCATATGAACTTGCTGATATTCAGACACAATTCAATGACTTCAGTGAGGTACTATAGTGAGATCACTTCTGCTTTCTTATAGGTTCCTTGGAAATATGGTAACATTTCCAAGTATATTATACACACATACACACATACATACAATCACACACTCACACACACACACATATATATACACACACATCTTATTGTAATTTTCTAAAGATGTTTTTCTTCTCTTGCTTCAACTATAAATGGTCAAGAAAAAAGAGTAATAAAATCTCTCAAAAATTCCAACATCTTTTGAAGAAGGAGGTAACACTTGCTCCATGATTTAGTTCAGAGAGAGGAGGAGATGGTCTTGAGTCCTATTTCATTCATTGTTATTAACTCCTGAAGTTCTAGGAAATTCATTGATTTTCTAGAAGGCTCAATTATTTGCTTAAGAAAACACAATGCTACTACTAAGTAAATGCACAGTAGAAAACATGTTCCTAATACTAGGTAAATGCATAGGACTTAATCTGTATTATCTCACAGATTCAGACCTGGGAATTTAAATGTTATCTAACTTCTTAATAAAAGTGTGTAGAAAATGTGGAAACTCATGTTAGGTCTTTCTTTCCTTCCTGCTTCTCTTCTTCCTTTCCTTCCTTCTTTCTTTTTCTTATAATGAAAAGTCAAGGGGTATAAATACTACTGAAAGGATATTGAGATATTTTGAAAGGAAAGTCATTCCATTGGATGTCTATTACCACTAGGGTCAAATTGAAATATTTTTTTCCTTTTTTTTTACATTTAAAGCCTTTTAGAACCTAGGTCTAACCTCCTTTATTATTCATTATTCCACTTGACATTCTAAGATTTGGCCAAACTACCCTTCCCTCCTGTAAACCTTGAAATTTCTCAGACTTGTGAATGTTAAAAATTTCCCCATTGGACTGGGAACATTCCCCATTTTGGTGAGAAAACTCCTAGCTATGGGAGGACCTCTACTCCACCCATACTTAAGACTGCTTTAGGGGAGAAAACTCCTTGCTAAACAATGAAAGTACTTGGACCCATGCTTATAATAAGGCAAGGAGTTCTTTGAGCCATGCCTGTTTTTTAGAATTGATACAATGAGATGCTAGGTACCTAAAAGGGTCGAGCAAGTTTTCTCTTAATGAGATTAGTTGACTCATCTGTGTTTTCACTGGTTCAGACTTACTGAGGAGATTTGTCGACTTAGCAAGAATTCAGATGGGCAGTCCTTTGGAAAACATCTACAGTGATTGGTAGATGTAAGGACTTAGGGGAGGTGACATAGGAGAAAAACCCCTATATAAGAAAAAGCAGAATCTCTTGAGAGGAAATCCTTTTGGAGGATCTCTGATGAGGATCGCTTGGGAAGAATCTCTTGTGAGAGGCTCTAGAGAAGGGAATCTCTTGGAGGACAATCTCTAAGGAGATCTCACTGGAGCTCCTCTGAGGGGACCCTGTCCCTCTGGAGGCTCTGGAGAGAGGCCCTTTGGAACAGTCTCTGGCTGGAAGGCTCTTTAAGGAGGACTCTGACTGTGGTCTAGGCCATGTTGACTTAAGGCCCGTCATACTTATTTCCTTTTTCTCTCTTTCTCTCTTTAATTCCACATTTGTATTAATTAAAAATCTCTATTAACCCAGTTGACTTGGGTAATTGAATAATTGGGAATATTTCCCTGGCAACGAACTTATATTTGATTTAAAAACCAAAACACTGTAGTGAAACATATTTCTGCGGTCAAATTTACTCACCCTCTCTTATATCTATCACAATTTATATCTTCCGCTATTTTAATCACTACAGTTTAAGACTTCAACCATTTTAAATCTAACACTCCATACAGAACTCTTATCTCTTGCCTCTATGCCTTTGCCTGAAATGTCCATCTCCACATATTAGGATCCCTGTTTTCCTTCAAAGTTTAGCACAAGTTCTACCTTCTACATTTGACCTGTCCTGATTCTCCTCTCAACCCCAACTTTATTACCTTCCATTATTTCTTGAATATATCTTATATATTCCATGGGATCATAGATTTAGAGCTAGATGGGATTTTAGAGACCACTGAATCCACCTCTCCCATCTTATAAATAAGGCAAATGAAGCTGAGAAATTAAATGACCTACCCAGAGTCACATAGAAAGTGCCTGAAGTAGACTTTGAACCCCTCTTCCTGACACCAAGTTAAGCATGCTATTCACTTCATCACCTAAGCACTTACATGTTCTCTCTGAAGACAGAATGTGAGATCCTTGAAGATAGAGCTTGTTTTATTTTTTTTTCTTTGCAGCTACAGAGCTGACCACATAACTAGGACTTAATAAATGCTTTTTGATTGAGACTAGTTAATTGATTAAAGGGGCTTTGGTCAAGATACCAATTATTACTAGTAGTAGAATGTAGTAATAGCAGTACATTTTTCCTTTTTTAATTAAAAAAGTTGTTATATTGTACCAAATGGGGAATGACAAAAATATGTGGGGAAAATCAATTGCATCACCTGAAAAGTTGTAACTCATACATAACAGATGACTAATCAGAGCAATGATCTGAAAAAACAATACGTTTCCTGTCTCAATCTTACTAAGTGTCTTACTTCAAACATCAGTCTCAAGCAAAATATTTCCACTAATCCCTTCCATTTGGTGTTCCTATTTGCATTTTGGCAAATTTTCCACTAGTACAAAAGGCTTACTAATTCCCTTCCCTACCCAAACATGCACAGGCAGAGTGAGGGAATGACTTTACCTCTTCAGGAATGGAAGATACTAACAGTACTTGTAATACTTGAATAAAACTGGTGAGACTGATGTTTAGCACCCACTGGTCATGGAGTAACCACGAAGAACCTTTAGGGAAGCTATTTTATTCTTAGAAACAAGTCAAGTGCAAAGAGGGACTTTAGAATATGTCTAAATAAATCAAGCAGAAAAAAAAGTGAATGGTCTCTCTCCAACTCTTGCCTTACACTTTCCTGAACAAATCCAAATGATCTTTCATTTATCTATTAAAAAAAAAGAACCCCTCAGTCTTTTAACTCCCTCTTAGATGGCTGCAATAATAGCATCTTAAAACTGAAAAGAGTCAACCTTAGATAAAGTTGATTCCAGTACGGATACTCCCTGTTTCTACAGCATTGACAATTCATCACTAGAATATGTGAATTTCCCAGAACAGCTTGTGGTAAGAACAGTTTCTCTCTCCAGATCTGGGCAGGTTACTAGGGAATACAGATCAGCCTCAGCTGTGAGTCAGCCAGGTGGCTGCTTTTACTCTATTAAGGGAACTGATGAATGAGACCTGCCTCACATCAGAAAGGATTGGCTTGTTCAGCGCTGTAAAAGCTAAGGTACAGAGGGCCAGCGGATTTGTTCCCATTCAATGTTTACCTGAATTATTGATAGCTATGTGAGATACAAAACAGCTGGTGATTCTGGGTTGTGATACTTTTTTTTCTGTTAGTTACAAGAGTTGCACAATAAATTTAAAGTTGGATATAGGGGGTTTCTTTCATCTTTTATACTTCTGACAGGTTCCTCTTTGGCAGAATTGACCTTGGGTCACTTAAAATCAATTGCTAATAAATCTGTGTAATGCTCCATTCAAACATCCAGAGACTAAGTAGCATTTTAGGAATTATGTTTCCTTTGGCTTTGCTCTGACCAAAGCCCCTCCAGTTTGGCTCTGTGCCCTTCTTTCATTTTCTATTTAGACTTTACAAATTTACTGGATGCTGAAAAAAAAAAAAAGCTCAGGGATGTAAACATAAAAGCCATCCAAGGAGTAAAAATAGGTCATCTGTATGTTAACCACAGCCATCATGCTTCCCACCTGATGGCAGATGAAGTGTTTTGATTCATCCGATCCATTTAGAAGAGTAGTTCAGAGCTTACTTTGTAAAGTAGCTGAGTGTGGTGTTTAAACTGGGGCAAGAAAGGGAGAATCAGTTGGCCTAAAGAAAAGTAGCAGTCTCACAATGCTTGGACCACCCAGATGCAAAATTGGCTCCATGTACAGGAAGAGTGGGTGACTTCCTTCCTATATCATGCAATCTGAAGGGAATTTAAAGTCTCCACTATCCCCACAAATTATCTACTCCTCCTCCAGCTTACCCTGATGCCTAAAACTCCAACTCTCAGAATGGCTCTTTTGGTTTAAGTTTAGTATAATTCACTTTAAGAAGCCTCTGGTTAAAATAAAAGTCACTAGGTCAGATATCTGAAAAATAGAAGGGACTTCGGGGTACCTTACAAGGTATCTCTTATTAGTTAGAAGAGGAAACTGAGGCCCAAGGAAATATAATGACTTCCCTAAGGTGATACTAGTAGTAACTATCAAAGACAAAATTTGAATACAGTCCTCTGACTCCTGAGATGGGAATCTTTCTCCACGTTGTCTCTCCAAAAGTTTAACAGAAGTGAGTTATTCACTGTTTCCCACTAAATTTTTAGCAAATCTATAAATTCATTGGTATAAGGAGCTCCCCCCACTAAACAATTCCCAGGCAATCCCTCTATCAATGCATATTGGCACCTTCTCTGCAACTTAGAGAGTTTCCTAACTAGTTATTTGCCTCAGTATTTAACCTTGAGTAACATCCTTCCCCTCTCCAGAAATGTTTCTTCACCAGTAAAATTGGGAAAGTAGGAGAAAATCTCTGATAATGGTTTGATATCAAAAGTATATTCATAACTGATTATAGTATAAAAGACCAAAAACTAGTCTCCAATTGGCAAATGATCCATGCCATACATATGAACATAATAGAAAGAATTAGAAAAAATAACATATGAAAGAATGATCCAAATAACCAATAGTAAGAGAAATATAAATTAAAACCACTCAGATTTCCCTTCATGCTGACCAAATTAGCAAAAATGATAAAGGTTGGAAACATCCAGTTTTGGATGGGTTGTGAAAGATGAGCATAAGTAATCTGCTTTTGATAGAACAATGAATCGTCCCAACTGTTTAAAAACGTCATTTCAAATTATGTGATAAAAGTGACTAAAATCTTCATACTCTGAGTCAGAGACTCCTTTGTGAGACAGATATACCAAGGTATTCAGTGACAAAAAGGAAAGAGCTCATATCCACTATTTATAGCAGCACTTTTTACAGTAGTGCAGAACTGAAAACAATTAAGCTATTCATTAACTGGAGATTGACTAAACAAGTTGCAGTATACAAATATAATGAAATATCATTGTGCCAAAAGGAAAACATGGGAGCACATACAAATTTAACAAAAGAAGGTAAACAGTACCAAGAAAACAATATAAGCCAGGAAAACAATGAAAATTAATTTAATACTATAAAGTTCTAAGCTTAGAAAAAGGGGACCTGCCACCACTTTGTGGTAGAGATAAGGGCCCATGGTATGGAACATTGCATTTAATGTTACATTCTCAATTTGTTGATGAACTTTACTGATTTTTTTCCACCTTTTTTAAAATTTGATATATGGAATGACTGAGGAGGAGAAGAGGAAAGAGATAAAAGGGAAATATTGGTGATCCTAAAAAAAGATATCAATATTTATTTTAAAATACTCCCCATGTTTTTTCTTCACTAAAAGAAACTGATACATATACATTAGAGATATAATATACAATTAGAACCCTATTAATGTGAACAATGAACCCCACAAAGTGATCCCATTATCCAATTCACACTTTGTATTTCTATTTGGTATTACATTGTGTTACATAATGTATTACATTGTGAAAACTTGATTATAATACAGCCAATTCTTAGGATTCATTATTCCCACGAATCAAGATCTAGATGTAATGGAAAGAGTCTTGCAGTAAGATTTTGGAAACCTCAGTTCTAATGCAAGCTGTTGTTATTGTGATCTGAAGGAAGTCCCTTCAAAACCCTGGACTTCCATATTCCTCTTTTATGTGAAGAGGAGGTCAAACTAGATGAGTTCTAAGGTTTCCTCTAGTTCTGTGTATATGGGGTAAGTGAAATCATGGAATTTGGAGCTGAAAAAAACTTTATAATCATCTAGTCTGAATGATTAATTTTATGGATGGACTCCAAAGAGATTGTTTCATCCAAAGACATGCATATAGTTATATAGCACAGTGGGAGTTTGAGCTCAGGTCTTTTGCCTCCAATTTCAGTGTTTTTTTTTCACTATGCCATAGTGACTTCAGGTCAGTAGTAAAAATTATTAAAACAGAGAATATTCTTTGAAACCTCTCTGAATTCTCTACCGTGCCTCCCAAAGTTCATTATTAGAATAACCTCATCATCTTAGAGAGCCTCATTGATCTTGGTAGACCATATCATCACTAACCTTTGTCTCTCTGTTTGGACCATGAACTCCAAACCTCCAGAAATATCCTAATTTCTTACCTAACTTCTCTGAAATTCTCTGACTTCTGCACTGTTTCCTTGTCATGTACCTCCTCCTCTGCTCTCTTCACAAACAACACTCCCTCCATTTTCTCCACCCTGTCTCATCTTCATTTTGTGTGCCATCTTCCCTTAATAGATTGTAAGCTCCTTGAGGAAAGGACTTTCTATAATAGGTGCATAATATGTTTGTTTTTAATCCAAAAATATGTATTAATCACCTCCTATGTGCCAAGCACTGTGCTAAGTATTGGAAATACATTTTTAAAATTTTTGTTCATTAATTTTTTAATTCATCTAATTTTTTTGAGTTCCAAATCTCCCCATACATACTTTTCTCCCACCCATTGCAAAGGCAAGAAATGTAATATCAATAAAACATATAAAGTTATGCAAGATGTATTTCCAGATTAACCATATTGCAAAAAAGAAAGAGATAAAATTAAGTTTCAATTTGGATTCAGACTCTATCAGTTCTTTCTCTGGAGGTAAATAGCATTTTTTGTCATAAGTCCTTCAGAAATGACTTGGGTCATTGTTATTATTCAGAAAATTAAGTCATCCACAGTTTATCATTATAAAAAAGTACTGTTAACTGTACACAATGTTATCTTGGCTCTGCTCACTTCACTTTGAATCAGTTCATATACATTTTCCCAGATTTTTCTGAAACCATTCTACTAATCATTTCTTATAGCACAATAATATTCCATCACAATTATATGCCACAAGGTGTTCAACTATTCTCTATTTGACAGACATCACCTCAATTTTCAATTCTTTACCATCACAAAAAGAGCTGTTATAAATATTTTGTAAGTATATTTTCTTTTCCATTCTGGTCTAGTAGTAGTATGGCAGGGTCAAAAGGTATGAACAATTTTATGTCCATTTTGTGAATAGTTCCAAATTTCTCTTCAAAATGTTTACAGTAGTTCAGAACTCCACCAACAATGCATTAGTATCCCAATTTTTCCACATTCCCTCTAGTAGTTGTCATATTTCTATCATATTAACCAATTTGATAGGAATAAGATAATATCTTAGAATTGTTTTAATTTGTATTTTTCTAATCAATAGGGATTTGGAGAATTTTTGTATGATTAAAGATAACTGATTTTTTCTTCTAAAAACTAACTTCATATCCTTTGATCATTTATCAATTAGATATTATTCTTATTCTTATAAATATGACCAAATTCCCAATATATTTGAGAAATGAGACCTTTATCAGAGAAATTAACTGTAAATTTTCCCAGTTCTCTTCTTTTCTTCTAATCTTGGGTACATTGGTTTTGTTTATATATATATATATATATATTTAATTTAAAATGATTATATTATACATTTTACATAATAAATGTTTATTCATTGCTGACTATTGCATGTAGAAGGGATTTTAAAGATCAGGTAGCCTACTTTCTTCCTTTTACTGATAGGGTAAATGAGATAAAGGAAATATGTCCAAGGCCACATATTCAGTAGAGGATCTAGAAAGCAATATTCCATCTTTTCTAATGAAAGCTAGTAGATATGTAAAAGAGTGGTAGATTAGAATAAATGCATTTGAAAACTTTGTAGCCTATGATCTACTTATTTTCAAGATTTTTGCCATTTTCCACCAATATATCATTTTTCTGTTGAAGAAATATTCCTGGTGCCATTTCTTACTTTGTTGAAAATAAAAATTCCACTTCATCCTTTGAGGAAGAAAGCTCAAGTCCAATTGTTCATTCAAGTGGCTTTATTAAGACAGGCTTATTAAAACAGCTGTATATCAAACTGAAAAGGCAAGAGGAGTCTTGCCTTGTTAGCAAAGAACTTTTTAAAGATCCAGTCCCCAAATGTCATAACATTTCATGCTTAATCTACACTGTAGCAGATGAACTGGAAAGTATCTGTCTTATAATGTTTTCAATCTTTTCTTTTCCCCCTCTTCTGCTGAGTGTCTATAATCACCTCAGAGAAATATGGGAGTTCCTAGAACTTTCCTTGTGGGTATGCTTTATATAAGAACATTTCATTACTGCTTAAGGGTCATCCTCTGTAATACTTACTGGAAGAAGAAGTATTTGAAGAGTGTGGCATTACAGGTTTTTAACTTGGACTTTCCTCAGATGTTCGGCTTCTGAGAGTTTTGGGTGCATTTCATTAGGCCATCTGCTCATAAGAATAAAGTTCCCAGGAGCAACACAGGATTATGAGATGACTTAAAGTCATGCTGAGGTGGGAATCAGCCAATTCAGAACTGACTGTATTGTACATCACAGAACTTGTATGTTGATATTATAAACGAATTATTTATGATGTCAAGGCACTGGTGATTTTTTTCTCCAAATCTGCTTTAGCATTTATACATCTCCAGAGCCAGGAGTCTCAAAGCTATAGGATTTGGGGTAAATCAGACAATTGGCTAACAATATCAGATGTCTCCCAATCCTCACTATGAGAGTTAACAGTAGCAGAGGCAACCAGCAGTGAGTGATAAAGAAAAAAATTTTTTTTAATTTTTAAAAGAAAGTTAAAAATACTTTCCCTTTCAAAGCACTAGGCAAATATGAAATTGAAGTAGAAACAGCTGGGGAAATTCAGATCCAGATATGAAGATAAGCATTTTAGAAAAGTACAGAATATTAGACTATGAGAATGTTAGCGGTTACCTAGTTGAATCCTATCAATTTTCAAGTGATTAAATTAGGATCTATATACCTGAAGTGACTTATTTAGGTCACAAAGGTTTTTAGTCAAAAAGTTGGGATTAGATTATGAATCTCTTGACTTGGTATTGATAGAGAAGTTCCAAAAAGTTAAATATCAGGGAGGTTTAGATGAGACAGTTCTTGCTCTTTTGGACTAGAAAATAAAATATTTTTATTGCAGGAAAAAATGATAACTAAAAACTAGAATTGGAGATTTCTATAGTACTAAGACTAATAGAGAATTGTGGGCAATTTTCCTGCTTTTCTTTTTTTTCATATTTCAGAAGTGGCATATTTTGTTTATGGCACTAAATTATTTGTGGTTGATATATGAATATGCAATATATGTAGACCTCTTGGTGTAGAAACTCTCTCACCCCATTTAAGATTGTAACACATCTTTAATTTAGCAAATAGATCCTGAAGGTTAAGGGGCTTATCCAGGATCACATAGTTAATAAATATCTGAGGTAAGATACAAACTCAGGTCTTGGTAACAAATCCCATCTCTGGCTCAATATCGTATACCACATAAAGGAGCTAGATGATCTCTAAACTCTTTTCCGTCTCTTAATCTCTGATCCTATGACCACATTTTTGCAGATGAGGAGCAGCAAATTCAGGCTGCATCTATAACTGAAATGCCTATCATGTGTATAGGCTATGTTTTCTATACCATATTAAAGCACCTAATTATATAATTAAAATAGCTTTTTGGAATCTTATAATCAGAGAATATCCTCCCTAGATGATAGATAAGTAGCTAGCTAGCCAGAGAGATAGATAGATAGAGATAGCTCAAAAATGGTTTCATTGAATTAAATTTTTTCTCCCTCTTCCAAATAAATTCTATTGACTTATAGTCAAAACAACCTTGAACTTACTTGTAACTCTTATACTCTCCATACTAGATGGAGGAAATACAAGGAATATGAATGCATCAGCAAGATACAATCAATTGCATAATGAATGACCACTTTTCAACTATGTTGCAGAAAGACCACAATTATAACTAGACAACAGTGATTCTGAACTTGGAGTCTGTGAGCATTTTAAAAGAAAATGTATAGCTATTCCAACATAATTGTTGTGTTGCTTGTAACTCTATGCATTTTATTCTATGCACTTAAAACATTATTCTGAGCCTAGTGGAGAGGATACTTCAGCATACTACCCAAAAGGTACATATGTCTCTATTTCTATCTTTCTGTCTCTTTCTCCATCTCTTATTCTCTCTCTCTCTCTCTCTCTCTCTCTCTCTCTCTCTCTCTCTCTCTCTCTCTCTCTCTCTCTCTCTCTCTCTCTCTCTCTCTCTCTCTCCCTCTCTCTCTTTCTCTCTCTCTCTCTCTCACACACACACACACACACACACACACATACACTCACGGTTGTTTCAAGCCCCTTGTTATTGAATGCTCTTTCCAAAGTAATACAATAATTGCTGGATATTTTGATGGGCCGAGAAGGTTTTACTAACAATATAACCAGACAAAATTAATACTATTGACAACTTTTTAGAAGATAACATAGAATAAATATGAAAAATCGTGGCATTCATTGTTTTACAAAATAATTCCTACATAGAAATGGCTACAGAAATTACTCCATTGAAGTAAAAATAGAAATACCTAATAGTTAAAACAATTCATTTTAACAACCCTACTATTAAGTCTTAGCCAACTCTATTTAAAAGCCCTCCATGAATTCCCTCATTGACCAGAAATGATATCTTCCTTATCACAATATCACTTTGTTCTCTTTCCCACAATTCTTTGGTACTTGCAATATACAAATTTATTTTTTGTTCTGCAATTTTTAGTTGTGTCCAATTCTTTGTGACCCCATTTGTGGTTTTCTTGGCAAAGACTCTGAAGTGGTTGATCATTTCCTTCTTCAATTCACTTTACAGTGAGGAAACTGAGTCAAACAGGGTTAAATGACTTGCAGAGTCACACAGCTAGGTGAGTCTTCCTGACACCAGCTACAGCACTTTAGCCACTATACCACCTAGCTGTCTTCATTTATTTAATACTTTATTTTCATTTCATTTCATTTCATTCTCTGTGCCTTATCTCCATCTAGTAAATATCAGGAGTTCCTTGTGAAGAGAGACAAATATGTCATTGTAGAAATAATAACAACTATTATCTTTAATAAGGATATTTTTAAGTAAGCAGATATTGTTAAAGGATTAATTAGCTAAAATACAAGGAAATTATGTGAAAACTCAGATATACACATATTATATTTGAGAGAGCTAAAATAAGACTTTCTCCTTTTTCTGTTATTAGGGAATAATAATAATATTGAAAGACCATTTTATTTATGTTAACAGATTTAGCAATAAGTCACTTGACTTTAAATGCAACCTCTCTCACTACTTGTGTGATCTTGGGCAGAGCATTTAAACTCTTAAGCATTAGTAACAGACAGTCTGAGAAAGACAGAGACAGAAGTAGAGATAGAGAGACAGAGAAAACAGACAGAGAAAAGAGATAGAGAAGGAGGCAAAGAAAAAGTGAGGGAGAGAGTATTGAATTGATGATTTGAAAGATTTCTTCTAACTTTAAAGTAAGGTACTCTGACCCCTATATTTATCAAATTAGATTTTTTATATTAATGGGAATAAGAGGAAAATTAAAGATAATTGCCATTGCTAGACTTTTTTACACAGATGTGTTCTCTATCAGCTTAAGTGATAAAAGACTCTGATTTTCATGAGATTTTAAACTTTTAAGGAATAAAAGACCTTTCAGTTCATCTAACTTAATCCCATCACTTTTCTGATGAGGAAAATAAGTCCCAAGAAACTTAAATGATGTGTCCCATGTCACATAAGTAATGAGAGTCCTTGATCATTATAATTTAACCAAATAAAGTTTCTGTTGATATTCTTATTTACTTTTCCATTGTTATCATTTTTTAGGGGAAATACTTTGTTGGAAGGGTTGCTTGTTAGAAGTTGTCTCATTTATAAAAATAAAAGATAAGTTTTACTATGTTAAGTTTCCTTCTGATATACTTTAGTGATGAAGAAAGTAAAAACTTGGTTTACTTATAAGGGTGAATATTAATTGCAGAACTTTGAGAGAGAGTAGAGTTTAGACAGAGCAAAGAAAATCAGCCTGCTATCTTTGGCATGAATGGAATAGGATCTTGATTCTGGGTAGTAATATGGTTCCTATGAGATCAAAGTTGTGCCACATAGGACAAAGGTAAGCCACCTGTCAGATAGCCTTGCATTATTCCATATTTGCAGACTACAGGTTTGAATCTATCAGTCATATTATAAATGTTTGCAATTTGTCACCTTGGGAAGAAAGGCGCTGAGGGGAGGTTATCTTAAATAGAAGAGATGGTTCAAGTGAAAACTATTTCTACTAGTAGAAAAAAATAACAGAATGATTTTCCAGTTGCCAGTGAGTTTCTAGAACCACTGATACTAAAATATCATTAGTTTATAGTATCTCAGATTTGAAATTGGAAGAGCTTTAGAAATTATTTAAACTCACACCTCTCTGCCTTACATTATACTATAGATGAGAATTCCAGGGACTAGAAAGGTGAAATGACTTGCACAAAATCATATGACATAGTCAAAATTCAAACCCGTACTATCTGATATAGTAGAGCTCTGGCTCTGAATTTCAGAGAAGCAAGGTTATAAATTTTCCTAGGTCCCTGTCTCTTTATCTGTAAAATGGAGGGGTAGGACTAAAATACTTCTGAGGTCCCTTCCAACACACTATCTATGATTCTTTGACTCCAAATCCATAGCCCTCTTTATTTTTGAACAATGCACCAGATTATATTTGTTCAAAGATAGGATGGTAGGAGAGAAATGGAATATGATTCCTAACATTATAAAGTTAAGGGTGGTAGAATAAACAATGTAATCTCAAACTGGGCTGAAAATTAATTGATGAGTTGTTCTTACAATCAGGAACATGAGCCCAGATTTTCTCCTGTAGATTCCTTATGCCCTAAAGCAGATCATATGACAATCATAAGAGGTGATAAACTTGTTTGATTACACTTTTCAGGTGCTGCTAGGTCCAATTATCTTGGTGCTAAAATACCCTCTAATTGGGTGTGAAATACACATCATAGTTAATTACACTGTACACCACTGTAAAGACTTGAAATAATTAAGAATGTTTTCATTTCTCCACTGGCCTAGAAAAAGTATATGCATTTCAAGTTAAAATCCTTAGAGATTCTTTGAAACTCATGAGATCAGCTAGATATGAATTTATGCAAATTTCTAACTCCATAATTTTATTGAGACCATAAGCCTCTTATCATAACCTAGATATTTTGATCTGACTAAGTATAGCTATCTGTGTCTTGTAAGGAGCATGTGTCCTTTGAAACAGAAGACACCAAGGTATTAATGAAAATGCTATTTTAAAAGATCATATTGGCCATTAAATGTGACATATTTTTCCATCTCTAGCTTTGCAACCCATACCTCCTTAATGACAGAATGTGGGTGATGTGTGTGTGGTCAGTGGGTAGTGGATCATGGGAAGAAAATGTGAATTAGTCCCCCGAATATAAGAACAAAGTCAGCTAATTTATTTCAGAAAACATTACGCTCTGTAACTGAACCTTAAAAGGAACTATAAATTATGCTTGGATTAACTGTTCACAGGTGACTTGTCCAGAAGTAATCTACTCTGCAATGACATTTGGAGGCACATTACAGATACAATAAAGATGTCTTGCTATGTTTCATTAGGAAGCAGGATGTCTAAAATTCCATCACCAAAAAACCCAACCCTATAACTTTGAAATTATAACTTAAAGAATTGTAACCTCACCAAAATGGACATCCTATACCTTAGGGAAATTTTTCATAAATTACTATGATTAAAAACTAATCATCATGTTCTGATGCAAACAGAGATGCTTCTACTATTGACAAATTTCTCAGTCTGTATTTGAAACTTTTTCAACATGATAGAACTTTCCAGAATTTGTAGTTTGATGTCATTGATTTTGAGAATTCAAGCTTTCCTCCATGGTCATAAGGGAGATAGCCTACTAGGGTTTTAGTGAAATTAAAAATTAAAATAGGTTATGCCTACATGTTGAATGTAAAAAGGATGATTTAAGGACAAATGCAAAGAGAAGATGATGGTTTCCATTACTATAGCAAAATAACTCGAGATAAGTATAAAATCTCAGAATTTATTCAGCACCAGTAAAAGGAAGGAAACTACCCTAGGGCTTTCTAACTCTAGAGTATTCCTGCACCTTCCTGCCCCCCTTCTCCCTTGAGGAGAAGACTCAGGCCTTCCATCTTTCATGTCCCTGCCCCAATTCTGAATCTCTGGATTTCAACAATTATCTTTTCTTTCCCAGCCTCTCCCATCCTACTACTTCAGCTCCTTTTTGTATGCTATCTTTGCCTGTTACACTGTAAACTCATTTTTGGCCACAGATTATTTTTCTTTTTACTACATTTATATCCCCCACACTTTGTAATGTGTCATACAACATAGCCAATTAACTTGAAAATTGTATTTTCTGGTGGACCACTTACAAGACCCTCAGACCCTATCATACCTTAAATAACATGTTCCTCAACATCATCCAAGTTGCTTGCCTTTAACCCTACATTCACCAAGCAACCTTCTGATAATTAACCTGGTTTCTCTGGATTCAAAACTGGGAATGAATACCTTGCCCATGTAATGGACACTAAGTATTCTACATGCCTCACTATCATCTATTTCCTAATATCATGGTGTAGAAACTGAAACTGACCTTTCTAGAAGCATGAGTTCAAATTTTCTGACTGTGCTAGGAATTATATAATTCCTAGACCAACCTGATCCTTATAATCCCATTTACTTACCCAGTATCAGTTATCCTTCTCCTTTCATTACTCTCTAGCCTAAGACTAATCCCTCCATTCCAGGGTGACTCCTGGTTTTAGCATATCTAAACTAGCTGTTTATACTCATATTTTGGTATGACAATACTTAACAAATATCAAATCACTATCAATTAATTAATCAAGCATTTGTCATTTGACTACTGAGATAAAAAGACAGCAATGAAAACAGTCGCTACTTCAGGGAGCTTACTTATACTCTATCAGCAAAGATAGCATAGAGTCATTAGATTTTGAGCTAATTCACTCCTGAAGGACTTGTGTAAAAGAATGCTAACCACATTGAGAGAAAGAACTATGGGAGTAGAAATGCAAAAGAAAAATATATGACATCACTATCGCATGTATATATGAGTATGTGATTTGGGATTTTTGGCTTTAAAAGATTGTGCTATAGCAAGAAAATATATAGGTATCAAATGATAACATTTGTACAACCCAGTGAAATTGCTTGTAGGTTCTGGGAGGTGGGGAAATTGGGGAGGGAAAGAAAATGAATCATAGAAACATGGAAAAATATTTAAAAATAAAAAGATTGTGAACTCCTTGAGGGCAGGGAATGCCTTTTCCCTATTTATATATTCTCAGTTCTTAACAGTATCTAGAACATAATAAGCCCCAAATAATTTTTATTGATTGACTCAATCTGTGCATATGTAAATATGTATAAGTAAATATATATATATATATATACATAATATGATTTATAAGGTAATTTTAAAAGACATGGAACTGACATCTGGGAAAGTCAGCAAAGATGTGATCAGTGATGTGTTAGCTTAACTTTGAAGAAAACAAGAGTCTAAAAGGCAGAGGTAAGAAGAGAATTTTTCAAGCAAAAGAATGATAATCTGTCTTCAAATATGGGGTGCTATAAAGAGCCTAAGTAATAAAGTAACCAGGAAAACTTAGATTCCTCTGAACAGTTTTATCAGTCAAGACATTTTGGTAAGAGTTCTTCTAACTTATCTTCTTTTCCCAGAAGAATTTGATTAAACTTAAATCTTAAGTGACATATTTTGTTGCTTCTATACAGTGATGTGAATTCCAACCCCTTCTAGAATCTGATTTAACAGCGTTTCCCAGAAGTTTCAAATGTACTAGTTCACAAAACTTAGCCACAGTCTAAAGCTAACTTTTTTTTTTTATTTCTCTCCTGTGTCCCTGTCACTCTCTAGAATGAAAGTGTTTACAGAATGAGTGTCATGTTTGCTAAATAGATTCATGATTCAATAGCTGGGCAGCTTTGGCACTATCTGCAAAGAAGGAACACACTTGTTCTTTGCCCAGAAGTTTGTAGTCAGAGATTACACAGTATTCAGGGGTGTTGTTGACTTTTCCTTGCTACATGCCTCAGTTCTGCTCTGACTGCTGTTTTGAAATTTCCTTCAACTACATTGAGAGGGGAAAGGAAAAATGTGTAAAAGGAGAGAGTATGCTGCTACTCTTTTATTAATGCTGGAGAGTCAGGCAATTAACCTTTTATAATGAAGAGAACAAGACTCACCTACTTAAACAGACATTCACCTTATTAACTTGGTGAAGGCAGAATACAGCTTTGAAAGCAGGGTAAAATAACACGGCCAGCATGAGAATTTATTCATTTTCTTGATATTTTGTTGCACACGGTCTTGAAATTTCTAAATCCTAAATGAACTATGTGGCTTCCATATGCCTTGAAAAATTAAGAAACAGATTCCTCCAACACGTTTTTTTTTAACTCTTCCTTCCCCTCTATCCAATTCATTTCCAAAATTGCTTGACTCTACCCATCAAAACACTTCTTGTATTAGTCCTTTTCTCTCTACTTAATGTATTCACTCTAGTTCAGCCCTTTACCACCTTTTGCCCACAGTACTACAAAAGCCACTTCATTGACCTCCCTGCTTCCATTCTCAACCCTCTCCAACTATTTCTCCTATCACTGTTAAAATAGTCTTGCTGAGGAATAGATCTGATCATATCAATCCCTAACATAAAATTTTTCAGTGATGTCTTTTTATCTCTAGAATGAAATAAAAATTCTTGAGCCTAATATTTAAAACCTATCATAATCCAGCTCCAATGTACCATTGCAATTTCATTATGTTTTCCATTCTTTCAGGCTTTCTAGTAGTCCCACTAGCCAAAATAACTAGCTCTTCCTTGAATTTGGCATGTCATCTCCTACCTTCATACATTCACAATGATTAACACTCATGCCCACCCAGAATGTAGTCCCTCCTTCCACCTTTCAGGACCTTTATCATTGTTCAGAGCTTAGCTAAGGTGCTACTTCCCACATATATCCTCTGTGATCTTCCCAGCCATAGATGTTTTCTCCCTCCTAAATATTCTTTTTTTTGTTTTTTTTTTTCTTTTTAAAAGTTAATGTTTTATTTTTCCCAATTATATATATATATATTTAACATTTTATTTGATAATTTCCAAGCAATATTCATTAAAGACATAGATCATTTTCTTTTCCTCCCCCCCTCCCCATAGCTGAGGCATAAATCCACTGGGCATTACATGTTTTCTTGATTTGAACCCATTGCTATGTTGATATTATTTGCACTAGAGTGTTCATTTAGAGTCTCTCCTCTGTCATGTCCCCTCAACCTCTGTATTCAGGCAGTTGCTTTTCCTTGGTGTTTCTACTCCCACAGTTTATCCTCTGCTTATGAATGGTGTTTTTTTTTTCTCCTAGATCCCTGCAAATTGTTCAGGGACATTACACCGCCACTAATGGAGAAGTCCATTACATTCGATTATACCACAGTGTATTAGTCTCTGTGTACAATGTTCTCCTGGTTCTGCTCCTCTCACTCTGCATCACTTCCTGGAGGTTGTTCCAGTCTCCATGGAACTCCTCCACTTTATTATTCCTTTTAGCACAATAGTATTCCATCACCAACATATACCACAATTTGCTCAGCCATTCCCCAATTGATGGGCATCCCCTCGTTTTCCAGTTTTGGGCCACCACAAAGAGCGCAGCTATGAATATTTTTGTACAAGTCTTTTTGTCCATTATCTCTTTGGGGTACAGACCCAGCAGTGCTATGGCTGGATCAAAGGGTAGATAATCTTTTGTCGCCCTTTGGGCATAGTTCCAAATTGCCCTCCAGAATGGTTGGATCAGTTCACAACTCCACCAGCAATGAATTAATGTCCCTACTTTGCCACATCCCCTCCAGCATTTATTACTTTCCTTTGCTTCCCAATTATATATTAAAAACCATTTTAACATTTGCTTTGTAACATTCCGAGTTCCCAGTTCTCTCCCTCCCTCCCTTCTTCCTCACCTCCTAAATATTCTTAAAGCATTTTAAGAGCCTCATTTTTATTCCATCACTCACTCACATTATACTATATACATGTTCTACCACATGTACATCCCTCACCAACAGAATGTACATTCCAGAGAATTGCATTTTTATATTTGATTCCCTAAACTCTTTTAAAGTCATTGCTTTTCCTCTTTTAAAATTGTTTCCTATTTCTCCTATATATAGTTTCTTTTGAATATATAGAAGGAAAATGGAAAGTGCCCATCCCAGTAAATTTGTTATTTTTACATAGAATTCCAAAATATCTGAGCTAGAAGATACCTCAAATGTCTGTGGGTCAACCTACATGTAAACAGGACTTCCCTTTATGACATCTTAAAAATCCAGTCTCCACTTAAAGACTTACAGTTATGGGGAACCTACTACTCCATTGAGGCATCTCATTCTATTTTGATAATTCATTATTTGAATTTTTTCCTTTCAGGAATCTACTTCCTTATAACTTTCACACCTTGGCTCTACTGTGCCTTTTGTGTCCAAGCACAACACATCTAAATCCTCTTCCATTTGACAACCTTCAAGAATCTTTCAGATACTTGTCAATAGTCATAATGTCCCTCACAAATTTTCTCTTCCTTCCATTCATACTTTTATCTCCACATGGACTAAATTAGAGGTTTTTAAACTAGGGCCTGTGAACAGTTTCATTTTATTTTTTTTTGTTTTTTTTTAATATATTTTATTTGATCATTTCCAAGCATTATTCGTTAAAGATCATTTTCTTTTCCTCCCCCCCACCCCCCATAGCCGAAGCGTAAGTCCACTGGGCATTAGATGTTTTCTTGATTTGAACCCATTGCTTTGTTGATAGTATTTGCACTAGAGTGTTCATTTAGAGTCTGTCCTCTGTCATGTCCCCTCAACCTCTGTATTCGGGCAGTTGCTTTTCCTCGGTGTTTCCACTCCCATAGTTTATCCTTTGCTTATGAATGGTGTTTTTTTCTCCTGGATCCCTGCAAGTTGTTCAGGGACATTACACCGCCACTAATGGAGAAGTCCATTACGTTCGATTATACCACAGTGTATTAGTCTCTGTGTACAATGTTCTCCTGGTTCTGCTCCTCTCGCTCTGCATCACTTCCTGGAGGTTGTTCCAGTCTCCATGGAACTTCTCCACTTTATTATTCCTTTGAGCACAATAGTACTCCATCACCAACATATACCACAGTTTGTTCAGCCATTCCCCAATTGATGGGCATCCCCTCGTTTTCCAGTTTTTGGCCACCACAAAGAGCGCAGCTATGAATATTTTTGTACAAGTCTTTTTGTCCATTATCTCTTTGGGGTACAGACCCAGCAGTGCTATGGCTGGGTCAAAGGGTAGATATTCTTTTGTCGCCCTTTGGGCATAGTTCCAAATTGCCCTCCAGAATGGTTGGATCAATTCACAACTCCACCAGCAATGAATTAGTGTCCCCACTTTGCCACATCCCCTCCAGCATTTATTACTTTCCTTTGCTGTAATGTTAGCCAATCTGCTAGGTGTGAGGTGATACCTCAGAGTTGTTTTGATTTGCATCTCTCTGATTATAAGAGATGTAGAGCACTTCTTCATGTGCTTGTTAATAGTTTTGATTTCTTTATCTGAGAACTGCCTATCCATGTCCCTTGCCCATTTATCAATTGGAGAATGGCTTGATTTTTTGTACAATTGATTTAGCTCATTATAAATATGAGTAATTAAACCTTTGTCAGAGGTTTCTATGAAGATTTTTTCCCAATTTGTTGTTTCCCTTCTGATTTTAGTTATATTGGTTTTGTTTGTACAAAAGCTTTTTAGTTTGATGTAGTCAAAATTATTTATTTTACATTTTGTGATTCTTTCTATATCTTGCTTGGTTTTAAAGCCTTTCCCCTCCCAAAGGTCTGACATGTATACTATTCTGTGTTTACCCAATTTACTTATGGTTTCCTTCTTTATGTTTAAGTCACTCACCCATTTTGAATTTATCTTGGTGTAGGGTGTGAGGTGTTCATCTATTCCTAGTCTCTCCCACACTGTCTTCCAATTTTCCCAGCAGTTTTTATCGAATAGTGGATTTTTGTCCCAAAAGCTGGGATCTTTGGGTTTATCGTATACTGTCTTGCTGAGGTCGCTTTCCCCCAGTCTATTCCACTGATCTTCCTTTCTGTTTCTTAGCCAGTACCAAATTGTTTTGATGACTGCTGCTTTGTAATATAGTTTTAGGTCAGGGACTGCAAGGCCCCCATCGTATGTGTTTTTTTTTCATTATTTCCCTGGATATCCTTGATCTTTTGTTCTTCCAAATGAACTTTGTTATGGTTTTTTCTAAATCAGTGAAGAAGTATTTTGGTAGTTCAATGGGTATGGCACTAAATAGATAAATAAGTTTGGGTAGGATGGTCATTTTTATTATATTGGCTCGTTCTATCCATGAGCAGTTAATGTTTTTCCATTTGTTCAGGTCTAGTTTTAGTTGTGTGGAGAGTGTTTTGTAGTTGTGTTCATATAGTTCCTGTGTTTGTCTTGGGAGATAGATTCCTAGGTATTTTATTTTGTCTAAGGTGATTTTGAATGGGATTTCTCTTTCTAGTTCTTGCTGCTGAGCTGTTTTGGAGATATATAGAAAAGCTGATGATTTATGTGGGTTTATTTTGTATCCTGCAACTTTGCTAAAGTTGTTGATTATTTCAATTAGCTTTTTGGTTGAATCTCTAGGATTCTTTAAGTAGACCATCATGTCATCCGCAAAGAGTGATAACTTGGTCTCCTCCTTGCCTATTTTGATGCCTTCAATTTCTTTATCTTCTCTAATTGCTACTGCTAGTGTTTCTAGTAAAATGTCAAATAGTAGGGGTGATAATGGGCATCCTTGTTTCACTCGTGATCTTATTGGGAATGCATCTAGTTTATCCCCATTGCAGATGATATTAGCTGTTGGTTTTAGATATATACTGTTTATTATTTTTAGGAATGACCCTTCTATTCCTATGCTTTCTAGTGTTTTTAATAGGAATGGGTGTTGTATTTTATCAAAGGCTTTTTCTGCATCTATTGAGATAATCATGTGGTTCTTGCTAGTTTGCTTGTTGATGTGGTCAATTATGTGGATGGTTTTCCTAATGTTGAACCAGCCCTGCATCCCTGGTATGACTCCTACTTGATCATGGTGAATGATCCTTCTGATCATTTGCTGGAGTCTTTTTGCTAGTATCCTATTTAAGATTTTTGCATCTATATTCATTAGGGAGATTGGCCTATAGTTTTCTTTCTCTGTTTTTGACCTGCCTGGTTATGGAATCAGTACCATGTTTGTGTTGTAAAAGGAGTTTGGTAGAACTCCCTCTTTGCTTATTATGTCAAATAGTTTGTATAGTATTGGGGTTAACTGTTCTCTGAATGTTTGATAGAATTCACAGGTGAATCCATCAGGCCCTGGGGATTTTTTCTTAGGAAGTTCTTTGATGGCTTGATGGATTTCAATTTCTGATATGGGATTATTTAAGAATTCTATTTCCTCTTCTGTTAGTCTAGGCAGTTTGTATTTTTGTATATATTCATCCATTTCTCCTAAATTGGTGTATTTGTTGCCATATAATTGGGCAAAGTAATTTCTAATGATTGCCTTAATTTCCTCCTCATTGGAGGTGCTGTCCCCCTTTTCATCTTTAATGCTGTGAATTTGCTTTTCTTCCTTCCTTTTTTTAATTAGATTGACCAGTACTTTGTCTATTTTGTTTGTTTTTTCAAAGTACCAGCTTCTTGTCTTATTTATTAAATCAATAGTTCTATCACTTTCGATTTTATTAATTTCTCCCTTAATTTTTAGGATTTCTAATTTGGTTTTCTGCTGGGGGTTTTTAATTTGATCGCTTTCGAGTTTTTTCAATTGCATTTCCAATTGATTGACCTCTGCTCTCCCTTGTTTGTTAATATAAGCTTTCAGGGATATGAATTTGCCTCTGATTACCGCTTTGGCTGCATCCCAAAAGGTTTGAAAAGATGTTTCGCCATTGTCATTTTCCTTGATGAAATTATTAATTGTTTCTATGATTTCTTCTTTAACTAAACGGTTTTGGAGTATCATATTGTTTAATTTCCAATTGGTTTTAGATTTGGTTTTCCATGTACCATTACTAATCATTATTTTTATTGCCTTGTGATCTGAGAAGGCTGCATTCATTATTTCTGCTTTTTTGCATTTGTGTGCTATGTTTCTGTGACCTAATGTATGGTCAATTTTTGTGAATGTGCCATGTGGTGCTGAGAAGGTGTATTCCTTTTTATCCCTATTTATTTTTCTCCATATGTCTATTAATTCTAATTTTTCTAAGATTTCATTCACTTCTTTTACCTCTTTCTTATTTATTTTTTGATTTGATTTATCTAAATTTGATAATGGTTGGTTTAAGTCTCCCACTAGTATGGTTTTATTGTCTATTTCTTCCTTCAATTCGCCTAGTTTCTCCATTAGAAATTTGGGTGCTATATTATTTGGTGCATACATGTTGATTAATGATATTTCCTCGTTGTCTAGAGTCCCTTTTAACAAAATATAATTACCTTCCCTATCCCTTTTGATCAGGACTATTTTTGCATTGGCTTTATCAGATATCATGATTACCACTCCTGCCTTCTTTCTATCAGTTGAGGCCCAGAAGGTCTTACTCCATCCTTTAATTCTGACCTTGTGGGTGTCAACCCGCCTCATGTGTGTTTCTTGAAGACAACATATGGTAGGGTTTTGGATTCTAATCCATTCTGCTATTCGTCTACGTTTTATGGGTGAGTTCATCCCATTCACGTTCAAAGTTATGATTGTCATTTGTGGACTCCCTGGCATTTTGATATCCTTCCCTAATTCTAACCTTTTCTTCTTCGGCTCTACCTTTTAGTCCAGTGATTTACTTTGAATTAGTGCCCCTTGTCCCCTCCCTTGATGTTTACCTTTTTAGTCCCTCCCTTTTTCTTCCCTCCCCCTCCCCCCTCTCTTTCCCTCCCTTTTTGTTCTCCCTCTCCCCTTCCCCCCCTTGGTTTTCCCTTCTCCTTACCCTTGTTGGGTAAGATAGAATTCAAGATCCCAATGGATCTGGATGTTTTTCCCTCTCAGAGTTGATTTCCCTGAGATTGAGGTTTAAGTAAACCCCCCCCCCTCTCTTCCTCTCCTTCTTATAGGAGTTTTCTTCCCCTCCCCTTCCCATGTGAATCTTTGTGTGAGAACCATTATTCTATTTGGTCTTTCTTTACCCCCTATTTATACATTACATTTTCCCCATATGTTAGTATACATAGATTGATATAAATGTAGTCCTTATAGAAGAGAGTTTGAGTAAAAGAAGAAGATAACATTTTTCCCCTTTCCTTAATATTTACCTTTTCAGGTATTCCTTGCTCTTTGATTTTTGGTATCAAACTTTCCACAGAGCTCTGGTCTTTTCATTGCAAAAAGTTGGAAGTCTTCTATTTTGTTGAATGCCCATACTTTCCCTTGGAAGTATATAGTCAGTTTTGCTGGGTAGCTGATTCTTGGTTGGAGACCCAGCTCTCTTGCCTTTCTGAAGATCATGTTCCATGCCTTACGATCATTCAGAGTAGAACTTGCAAGGTCTTGTGTGACCCTGATTGGTATTCCTTTATATCTAAATTGTCTTTTTCTGGCTTCCTGTAGGATTTTTTCTTTTGTTTGATAGCTTTGGAATTTGGCAATTACATTCCTGGGAGTTGTCTTTTGGGGGTTTAGTGTAGAAGGTGTTCTGTGAGCTCTGTCAGTGGCTGTATTGCCCCCTTGTTCTAGAATCTCTGGGCAATTTTCTTTGATTATATCTTGTATCACCATGTCCAGTTTGGTGTTTATTTCTGGCTTTTCTGGGAGTCCAATTATTCTTAAATTTTCTCTTCTCCTTCTATTTTCCAGATCTATCACCTTGTCAGTGAGATATTTGATGTTCTCTTCTAATTTCTTGGTGTTTTGGCTTTGCTTTATTAGTTCTTGCTTTAAAGCCTGGTTTTCTTTTACAGTTTGGTCAAACTGGTTTTGTAGATGTATGAATTTCTTTTGCATTATTTCCCACTTTTCCTCCCAGAGGGCTTCCATCTTTTTGGTCATTTCTGATTCAAATTCTTCATGGGTTTGTGGAGAGTTTCTATTTCCTTTGGAAGATTTTGGAGAATTTTCTTGTATATCTTCCATCTGCTCTGTATTTTGTATTTTGGCTCCATAGAATGTGTCCAAAGTCGCCCCTTTCTTCTTATTTTTCTTGGTATTTTGGGGCTTCTGTGCTTCTGTGGAGTTTGTCATCTCTGAATGTGGAGGATTAGCTTTTCTTATCTCTGTCTGGTGATCAGAGGCTTTAGTCCTGGGCAGATGGTTCTATGAGCTTCCCTGGGTTAAACTGAATATGCCTCACTGGAACTGGAATGGAAGGGTCGGACCACGAGGCCACACTCTCCCCCGGCTTGCTTTCCGGAAGTTGCCTTCAGAATCGCTGGCCGTGAGGCTGTTTCTTCGGCCTGCGGGGGGGATGGGCTGCAGCTTTCCCAAGCTCCGAGGGCAAGGACTTTCACTGAGACTTGGATAGCAGGATCCAGCCCGTGAGGCTGTCTTGCCCCCCCTTAGGGTTGCTGTTGTTTAGACCAGCTCTCTGCAGCGGAAGCCCCAGGCAGTAACTTTCACTGGGACTTGGGTAGAAGGCCCTGAGGGTTCTGCTCTCTGAGCCTGGCCGGGCTGCGGCTTCCGGGAGCCTTGGACTCTGCGCTCCTACCCCTGAGGTCCAAGTGATCTCGGGTTCTGGCTTTTGAGGGGAGCCGTACCTTTTGAACCGGGTCCAGGTCCAGGAGGAGGGTTCCCAGGGTCTGTGCTGTTGATCGTTTTGAATTTCGGCGCCTTAGGAGCTTATAGTTTGAGATCGGCCGGGAAGGGTTTTCCGGAGATCTGAGCTTTAGCTTTCTCTAAGCCGCCATCTTAACCGGAAGTCCAATCTCTCATTTTATTTTTAAATATATTTTTAAAATTTACATTTCAATATAATTATTCATTTCATAATCTGAAGTATTTCATTATATGCATTTAAAAACATAATTCTGAGATGTAGTCATAGGCTAAATCAGATTGTAAAGGGGTCCATAAAAAAAAAGAAAAAAGGTCCATAGCCCTACCTCATATTCTAATTATCCAGATATGCAGTTTACATATAAAAATGTTAATGGGAAAAAATGACAAGAACTAGCAACTAATTGGATAGGTGAGATGAGTGACAATGAAAAGTCAAATATAACATCAATGTGGCTAACCTTGAGAAGGTTGGTAATGACTTAAGCATTTATAGAGATATTTGGAAGAGGTATGGATTTTAGGGAAAAATAATACGATAATTTTCTTTTTAATCATAACTGTTCATATCTGTTTATCCTATGTGACTCACTATTAAAAGGAAGAATAGAATAGGACTCTTATTCACTGGTGACTGCCCTGAAAATATATTCCATCCCTTAGAGGTGTCTGACACAGCCAAGTGATAGAAGGGAAGATGTCAGGGGACAAGAGGCAGTATGTAGGGAGAGTTTTGGAAGGATGGCTAGTAGATTTCCAAATGGCACCTGTGCACCTGACATTTGGTGATTAACAGCCCTGAGATGTCCAAGGGACTTTCACAAAGGAAGGAAGAGATAAGAGTAGGAAAGCACAGAAGCCAAAGGGCAGATGAGTTTGTTTTAAAGACAAGCACCAGTACTGGCTCTCCAGCATAGAATGTAACTCACTCCCCCATCATCTATCTTCCCTTGGGATTATTCATTTGGCGTGTAAGACCACAGCTCTCAATTTAGAGAACACTTTTCTACAGTATTTTCCTGATTTATCATAACTAAAGAAAGTTAGAAACCTTTAGAATCATAGAATTTAAAATTAGAAGGGATGTTGGAGATCATCAGATTCAAATCCCTAATTTTTACAGACAAGGGTACTGAAAAACCATGACGTTAAGTGATTTAACTAAGATAAAATTGGTACTAAGTGGCAGACTCATGATTTGAATACAGATATTCTGACTTAAAGACTGTGTTCATTGCATTACCTCACAAAATATGTTTTTAGATTTAAGTCCTCCAAGAATAATGATTATTATTATTATGAATAATAAATTTTATATAGTATTTTCAGATATGCAAAACATCTTGCTATTATTATCTCATTTGAACCTCAAAACAATCTTAGGAGGTAGGTGCCATTTTTACCCATATTTTACTGATGAGGAAACTGAGACAGGCAAAAGTTAGGTATTTTACCCATAAACACATAACTAGTAATTACCTGAGGCTATATTTGAACTCGTCTTTCAGTAGTGTTATCTAACCACTGTATAACTTCACTGCCTTTTAGAGTAGTATGAATCTAGGCAAGTTATTTTATATTTCTGGCCCTCTATTTTCTCATTTGAATAGAATTAGGCAGCCTAGATAATAGGCTGCCAGCCCTAAGATTCATTGAGTTACTCATTTTCACAAAGTCCACAGGGGCCATTTTACAAACAGCATGATCAATGACAGCACATTACTTTTTAATGAAGTCTGTTCTCAAAAGATAACTCGAAATAAAAATTTGAGGTCCAGGATACATCTGTATTATTACAAATTTTGTGCTGTAGCAGATTATGTTATTTCTGGTCTTTGATATGTTCTCATCTTCTAAGAATAATTTCAAAACGAAGACTAGTTTTTGTCAAGGAAAATGTTTGAAGGGTTTTACTTAAAATGCTTCAGATTTTCAAATTAACAGGATTACAGTTAAAAGTATAACTTTTTCCATTCCTTAGTCTTTATATCATTTAGGGGCTTTGGAGAATGCCTCTTTTTAATATAAGCAGCCTCCTACAGGCAAAAGTCCTGAGGATTTTACCAATAAGTAGTTTCTGAGCCAGTAGAAATCCAGAGGAGGAGCCAAAAATATTTGCATGAACTAATGAAGCATTTTTAATATTCCTGGAATTCTTCTCTGGTTCAAAGATTAAAGTGAGGCTGTAGAGCACTGTGGCCTGACATTTGTCACACCTGCAGAAGGTCCAGCTTCCTCTGAAAATGATGAAGAATGTAGAGGCACTGAAGCAATTTACCACCAAATATACTTGGGCAACTAGCTGTGTAACCATAGGCAAGTCACTGAACCTTCCTGTGTTTAAGATTCCTTTACCTATAACAGAGATAAGAGCTATATTGCCTATCTCACATTGTTATTATGAGACTTGAATGAAGTCAGGCATATGAACCCTTGCCAATTAGTCAAATTTCATCTCAAACTTTTTCTTTCCTTATTACTACATTTTTTGCACTCATTGAGATCTGTCTCACTCCCAATAACACAACTTCCCTTTTAGCACAGGTTATATTTCCACTCATACCTCCCAACTTTTTCACTGGTCATGGTAGGCAAGTTGGAATGATCCTTATTCCTCATTGCCACTTCTAGGGTCTTTCTCTACTTCTCTCAACTTGTTCAATATACTCTTCTCCTTTGAGGTTCATTTAATCTATATGCACAACCCAATCAAAATTCTGTTCCCCATTGTCTATAGATTTTAGGACACTTTCCTGGATTCTTCAGTAAATTTAGTATCTGATTCATAGTCTTTTTATTCTCCCCAACTTCTGCCCTTATACTGAGGGCTTCCAACATATATGTTGATACTGCCTCAAGTACCTTAACTCCCTAATTCCTCAATTAACTTGCTTCCCATAACCTACTCCACCTCATCATAACTACAAACAGAAAAAGTCATATCCTTGATCTTGCCATAAAGTAGAAAAGCTCCACATCCATATTCTTGAACTCTGAAACATTTATTTCATCATAATCTGAGATCATTCTATTTCTCTTGCCCTACAACTTCAAACCCTATTCTTTGTTTTCCAATCCCTCTACTCCTTGGTTCTTTCCTAGGCCATCACCCCTGCACTAGATACATTTTCTTGTCTTTGTGCCTTTGGTGAACCAGAAGTCCCATTTGCCACAAAGATTTTCCCAAACCTTTTCATCACTCCTCCAACTTCCCATAACTCTTCAATGCTGAGAACTTTGACATATATTTTCCTGATGGGGGGGGGGGGCAGAGTCATTTGCAGAGATCACTCTTCTTTTGTGTTCATCTCACATCAGTCAAATGCCTTCTTTTAACCATGTCCTCCTTCACTCCTATTCCACAAGAAGAGGTGGAACCATCTCCTTGCCCTTTATAGGTCCAACTGATTTTATTCCATCTTCTCCTCTTCATAAGATTGCCCCAATAATTTTCAACCATTCTCAGTCTAATGACTACTTTCCTACTGCTTACAAATATGTCCTTGTTTCCCCATCCTCAAAAACCCATACTACATCCATCCATCAGTGCTCACCATCATATTATATTTCTCCTCCCTTTTGTGTCTAAACTCCTTGAAAAGTCTAAATGCCTCAATTGCTCTCCTGTCATTCTTTTTATTGTCTTTGTTGTCTGGCTTCTAACTTCATCTTTCAAGGCACACTGTTCTCTCTAAAGTTACGAATTCTTTTAATTGTCAAATCATTGGCCTTTTCTCTCCTGTCATCTTGCTTTAGAGAACTATTTAGAAAACAGCCAAGGACATTATCAAACACTCTCTTTCCTGATAATCTCTTTTCTCTCTTTCCTGATAATCTCTTTTTAAAGTTTTTATGGCACTCCTCTCCTGGTTCACCTACTATCTGTAAGATAATTCCTTCTCTTGTTCCTCTGCTAGAACTTCTTCTAGGCTATGCCTCCTAACTCTGGGTGTCCTCCAATGCTCAGTCCTGAACCCTCTTTTCTTCTCCCTCTATACAGTTTCCTTAGGTGTTATCATCAGCTCCCATAGTTATGCAGATGACTTTAAGATCTTAACCAGCTCTAGCCTGTCTCCCAAACTTTAGTCTGCCATCGTTAGCTGCCTATTGGACATTTAAAAATGTATTTCCACTGACATTTTAAACTCAAAATGTCCGAGGCTGAACTCATTGTTTTTCTTCTCAAACCCTTTCATCTTCCTAACTTTTCTATTGCTGTTGAGGGTACTCCCATCTTAACAGGAACACTGGATCACAACCTAAGTTTTATCCATAACTTCTTACCCTTTTATCCAATCAGTTGTCAAGTATTGTCTTTTCTACCTTCATAATATCTTTCTTATATGTTTTCTTTTCTCCTTTGACACTGACACCCATCCTGGTGTAGGACCTCAGCACTTCATTCCTGGACTAATGCAATAACCTGTGGTTGCTCTCCCTGCTTAGTCTCTTCCAATTCTAATCTGTCCTCTCTTCAGATATCAAATTGATCTTTCTAAACTGAGAGTCTGAGCATATTGTTTCCTACCTCCACTCCCACCTCCATTTATTCTGTTCCAGGAACTCTCTATCATTTCAAAAATCAAATATAGGAAACTCTCTTCCTGCTCATTTTTGTCTCATTTTCTTGGCTTTCAGGGCTCAGCTAAAGTCCCACCTTTTTCAAGAAGCTTTTCCCATTCCTCCTTAATCTTAGGTCTTCCACTCTGAGATTACCCTGAATTTATCATAAAGATATCAAAGATGGCTGACTGAATGACAAAATAAATGTAAATTTTGGTAAAAAAACACACTTGTTTCTATGATACCTCAATTCATATAATAACAAAATACTAATAATGGTTCTGATACACTAACATAACAATAATATAGCATTGATAATATTATATTACTAATATGATGTCAGTACTAATAATATAGCATTGTTAGTAACTCAAATCAACTCTATTTTTTTAAAAGAAGGTAAATTAAAGGTCAGGGTCAGTATCTACTCAGGCTTTTGACTCATACCATTTTTATCTATACCAGTACTTTTCAAAAAAAGTAAGCTATTGATGAGTATTCTGAGTTGTCATTGTATCTGAATCATATTACAATAGTTTTTATGTCTAGCCAGTTACAATTAAGAATTACAAATCTGGGGGAATATATTTGGTAAAAATATTTTCCACACAATTTCTATCTTAAAACAAACAAAAATATCATATTCCCACCATTCATTGAAAGGTCAGCTTCTCTGCACTTTAAGATAACATCTTCATAAGTTGCTACCCTCTCCCCTGCCAAATTCATCATCTAATGTCAATCCTTTGGATAATAACCCTTTCTGAATTTATCAAAGCTGATCATTCATCAAAAGTCAAATTTGGGCCAATATTCAAAGCCTTTATACATTGTTAATGCCTACCAGAGTCTGTGCTATCCTGACAGAGATATGAGAACTGAAGTTCTTCTCTAAATCTTAATAAGACATCCTCATAGTACATTAGTGGAGGTTCTATTTCAAAATAATAAAAAAATAAGTTCTGGAATCTTTAAGCTAAGAATTACTTCTAAGTTTATTGGGGAAATTTTTGCTACTTAGACTATGCTTCATTAGGATAGAAATAGTGTATCATCTAGACATTATAACTCTTTCACTACCAAATGTTAAATGGAGAGAGGTGGGGAGAGAAAGGTGAGAACAAAGTAGGAAGAAAAGGATAAAGGAAAAGAGAAAGGAAGGAAGGAAAGAAGGAAGGAAGGAAGGGAAGGAGGTATGGGAGAAGGGAGGGAGGAAAAGAGAAATGAAGGGAGGGAGGAAGAAATGGGAGGGAACAAAGGAGGAAGGGAAAAGGAAAAAGAGAGGGAAGGAGGGAGGGAGAAAAAGGGAGAGAAAGAGGAGGGAGGGAAGGGGTGAAAAGGGAGGAAGGAAGGAGGAAGGGAGGGAGAAAAGGAGGAAAGAAGAAAGGGAAGTAGAGAGGGACAGTGGGAAAGAAGGAAAGAAGAAAGAGGCACAAAATAATTCATCCTGCAGATAACTTCTGTCAAATGTATTTATAAAAGGCTTCATTTAATTTTTGATAGAGGCTCTCTCTGGTGCTATGGCTAATGCTAAAGTTGGGGAATAGAATATTGACAAGAGAAACTTGGGCTATTATCATGACCTTTAATCAAATAATGAATCTGAGAGATGAAGACAGGCTAACCCAAACAAAGACAGGGAACCATTTTGCTTATCTGGATCAGTTTCATGTTACAGATGAATGTGGTAAAGCCAGGAAGACCATGACCTTGAATGCCACTACTGAATCTGAAGAAAGACCACCAGACATTCTATTCTGTCATCCTCTCTATTTCCTCCACAGTCAGGCATTCATTTTGGATTGGAAGGAATCC
Organism: Monodelphis domestica; assembly: GCF_027887165.1. Taxonomy (NCBI): domain Eukaryota; kingdom Metazoa; phylum Chordata; class Mammalia; order Didelphimorphia; family Didelphidae; genus Monodelphis; species Monodelphis domestica. The sequence continues at coordinate 241,158,221 of NC_077227.1, read as the reverse complement.
AATCCTAATTCTCTACAAGGTGAGAAAATAAATACTTTAAAGAACAGTAACTACACACGCACAATCAAATTAGTCATTATTTATGACTGAGTGAAAATTATTCAATCTTATTAAATCAGGTCAGTTAATGATTAGTGCTTTTTAAAAAAAATCAATTATTAACAACCACTGTTGTCATATGTTTACAGTCCAGGTGTCTGCTTTCTCAGGGCAAGGAAGAGGTTCATAGGGCTTCTTATCTCAACTCCCTGAGCAAATTCAAACATCCCCAAGCCTAATCTAGACTACAGCAAGGCCTGTTTGACTAATCACCATGATGGATCATTCACATGATGGCTAGTGTTGTCATTGCACAGAGCATAGCATAAGATAGCACATGGTTAACCCCTGACCTCCCAGATGCCCTGATTATGCTGCTCCAGCACTAACTCTCCTCCATCATCACTTCCTCCCTGTGGCAGTTATGGAAAGAGATCTGTTTCTAAGCAAATAGCAAAGGCTCTGACCCCTTCATGAGTCACCAGTCTGTCTACCTATTTCCAAGATTCCCCTCTGTATTTTTTCAGCTTGTCAGAGTGCCTAACATGGAGAATGGTGATTGTGATATAAACTGGGTTCATGAAAAGCTGCATAATTATAGTTACATAAATCTAGAACTGCTTGAATGGTTTCTATCACTTATTATCATCTAAGTCCTCTTTAAAAAGATTTAGCTTTTCCCTGAAAGTCATATAGTAGTAAATGCTAGGGTGGAAGAAGTACTAAATAATAAATAACTCCAAGTCAAAGATTTAAAAACATAAAGAAATATCCCAATTACTCTGACTTTGGTGATGCTGGGTTAAAATTAATTATAAAAAGTAAGTTAAATATAACCCAAATGTATTTCTATTTCACATTAATTTACCATTCATTGGGAATGTAGAATAGTGAATAGAGGATTGGCCATGGAGTTACCTGGGTCCTTGGTCTGCCAATGATACATGCTAGCCCTGTAACCCCAGAAAAGTCCCAAACAACTCTCTAAATTACATCAATAGATAGAATTTCTATACCAGGTGTACTCTACATTGAGTTGATACTGATCCATACTAAACAAACATTTTGATATCTTACTAAAGGCCTTATTTTCATCAATTATTAACAGCAAGCATTTTAGTATCGAAGGAGAAGAGATCTATTAAATAAAATGAGTATTTTGATTTATCTGGAATCTACTTTACATATGTTATCTTCATTCACCATTATTGCTAGTAATCAATGAGATGTTTTAGTAAGTGTCTGCTTTTAATTAGTGCCCAAAGATCACGGGCATTGATTGCTCATTTACTTAACTTTTCTGGCAGCACTTGTGGAAGAAAATTCAATGTTGAAAAATTACACTGGCAATGGCTCCTAGAATGTAAAATAGGACTCTTCAATGTGTTCTTGTTTTTAAGTGGTATTATTTTCAGTAACAGCAATTTTTCTTGAATACCTCCCCTTTCCCAAACCTTTCCTTATGACAGAGGAAAACATTTATGCAAAGCCAATCTCTATAACTGAACAGAATTAATATTTATTCTATCCTAAACATGTAGTCCCCACCTCTTGATTGAGAGGAAGGTATGTTTCCTCAGCACTTTTTCAGGTTTACGTTCACATCTAAGTTCAAGTTAAGGATAATTTATTTCTAAAAATAAGAATAGGAATCAGTATAAAACTCAATAAGAGGTACATATTTTCATTGTAACTGGGATAAAGTGAATATTAGTCTCACTTGCCTGAAAAGTACTGGAATTTAAGAATACTTGAAAGGACTAAACTGTTTCAGCTGGCACAGTGCATTTTCAACTAGTATAGATAGTAGGATGAAAATTTGTATTCCAAAATAAAATTATATCTGCTTCTAATCATTTGAATTTGAGGTATATTTGCATAGATAAAAGAAATTATAGTAAATTTGGTAAAATAAAAATGTATTTTAAAATATTTTCATCAATTTCTATTATTATGGAAAATTTGAAATGAAGATTTTAAAAATCACAAATAATAATTCAGGGCTACAAATGTTCTTTTTCTGATAATTGCCTTTTAGTAGTCCAGAAGTTTTTTCATTTTTTTTCAAATAAGTTTGTGTAAATCATAGTGTAAGAGAGAGATAATTATTATTGTAAAGTTTACTCACATTTTAAAAGAATCTTCTATATTGAAGAACTACTATCTGTTTGAAAACTTGTAGATTCTAGTTGATTAATACTATCAAGGCATGCTGTGAGCTTTAGCCATCTTTAAACAAAAATGCACATTTGTTTCATGAGGTACATTCCTGAACACTTAGATCATTATTAATCATTACTATCCTTCCTGAATAATAATCCCTTGGAATTTCCCTCTGACCATTGAGGAAGTAAAATTTTGACACTTATTTTTGCCTGGAGGGGCAAAGTGGCTGACACTCTTGAAAGATTAAATTAATTCTGAATATTAATAGTGATATTCAGGTTTGCTTTGGTGGAAAAAAAATTTAAAAGAAAGCCTAAGGAGCAAAAATCTGCAGTAGGCCAATAAAGATCCCTGGATATTTTGTTTATGAAACAATAATAACCTCTTTCTTCATTTTCTACTCCTCTGAGCAATAGTTATAGATATTTAGGTAATATTTTACATTTTGTAAAACACTTTACACGTATCTCATTTGGGTCACATAATAGCCTCATGATTCAGTCGTACAGTCAATAAACACCTATTAAGATCCTACTATGTGACAGGAGCTGTACTAAGGGCTGTTGATACGAAGAAATTTTCTTTTAAATCCTAGCTCTCAAAGACTTCAGTTGTTGCTCAGTCTTTTTTCGGTCATGCCTTTCTCTTTATGACCCCATTTAGGATTTTCTTGACGGAGACAAGAAAGTAGTTTGCCATTTCCTTAACCAGCTTATTTTACAGATAAGGAAACTGAGGCAAACAGAGGTTAAATTACTTTTCCCAGAGTCCTACAGCTGGTAAGTGTCTGAGGCTGCATTTGAACTCAGGAAGATGAGTTTTCCTCATTCTTGTCCTGGTGCTCTATACCCTGTGCCACCCAGTTGTCCCTCTCAAAGACTTCACCGATTCATTTAAATAAGACGAAAGCTAAGGCTTTGGGAGGATATAACCTGCCCACAATTACACAGGTAGTAAATGTATGAGGCTGACTTTAAACTCCAATTCCTTATAACTCTAGATCTAGCCCCGTCCATATTATACCTTACTATCTAAAATAGGGATAGTTCAACAAAAAAAGTTTGAGGCTGAAATTAGTCTTGAATATTGCCATTCTCTCCTCTCTCTACCTTTTTTCTCAGATTATTCTCCCTTCCCCCATGAATTACAAGCCTCTCAGTAAAGGATTTAATTTCAGTTAGTGTTTTGGTTACATGGAAGAGTTTCCATCACTAATATCCTGGTATCAAGATTCTCAAGTTTCTTAAAGATTCTACCAGCAGAGTTCTGGCATTGTCTACCAAGCAAGAAAGGTTTTAAGTAGGGAAGAAGGAGGGAAAGGAATAAGCATTTGTCTTGCACCTATTTCATGCCATGTACTTTACAAATATTATCTCATTTGATCCTCACAACAATTTCCTAAGGTGGATGCTATCATCCTTATTTTGTAGATAAGGGAATTGAGGCAAAAAAGTTAAATGACTTGCTCAGGGTCATATAGCTAGCAGGTAAGGTATCTGAGACCAAGATTTTCAATAATATATCAAATTCTATTTGGAAACAAATCAGGATTGGGGGTGTTGGGCAAAGTTAAGAGTCGGGGTAATACCTAGGAAGGAATAATCACAAGAACGCAAATATCTTGGTCTTGTAAAAGGGAAAAGGGCAAGAAGGAAAGACCTATAATCTAAGGAAGTTGTCAGGGACCACAGGGAAGCACCTGGATAGGGTCCCCAGGGGTAAGAATGCAGATGGACTGAGGAGGGTTAATGGCAATCAAATGGCACAAATGGCAACTTGATTGAAGGAGGTGATGATATTTTTAGGAATCTGGATTGCTACCCAAACATATCCATCCACATGGCTACAGGCAATATTTTCATAGTAACAGATAGCCAATCAAAGGGAGTCTTGAGGAGAGCAATGCATCCTGTCAAGGTATTGATCTATGGGGTGCAATCTGTACAGGATTAAAGGATTCAGGAATATCCATAAGATACATGAAAATATATTCAAGATGCCATCTCTTCTGCTAGAGTTTCCAGGAATATAGCACACAATACTGTCCTAAATTCATTCCTAGGTCACTCAGGCTATTGATGTACTTGGGCCTATTCAATGTGTTATGATTCATTCATTTAGGGGTCCAATAACTTGGGGGCCTATCAGAGAGTGCCTTGGATTGCCTCTTGAACAATTGTTAACCAGTTGATATGTGAATGGAATGAATGGAATGGGTTTCAGAAAGTCCTGGTTAATATGAACTCTAGACTCATCATCACTATCCACTGAGCCATCTAACTGCCATTTGTTGACATAATAACTCAATATCTCCCCTTAAAGGGAAATCCTTTAAGTCAGAGACTCTGGGGTCCTGTACCCACTATGAAGGGTTCTTACATGGTAAAAGAAGGGGTAGAGTCTTCCTAATATCTCTAAAGTTATATCTCATAAGCAGCCTCCCTGAAGATAAGGTTGGTTTCTTAGAACAATGGTTCTTAAACTTTTTGGGCTCCTTTATTCTCTTAAAAAATGATAGAGGACTTCTCCAAAGAACTTTGATTATCTATGCTATTTATTGTAGGAAAGCAAGACAACTTAAAATTATTTTTGCTTTTTTAAAACCCTTATCTTGTGTCTTAGAATAAAAACTGCATGTCAGTTCCAAATCAGAAGAATGGGAAGAGTTAGGAAATGCTAGTTAAGTGACTTGCCCATCATCACATAGTTAGAAAGTGTTCAAGCCAGATTTGAACCTGTGATGTCCCACCTGGCTCTCAATCCACCGAGCCACTTAGCTGTCCCAACTTTAATATAATTGTGAAAATAATTTTAACCTAATGGACCTCCTGAAAGGGCTTGCAGGGAGCCCCAAGGACCTCAGACCTTTAAGAACTTCTGCCTTATAATTCTCAAGTCATTATATAAGGAAAGTTGTGTGGTCTCTTCTCCTCATTACCTACAATACTACCCTCATTCATGTAGAACATTGACTAATCCAGGATTAGGTTGAATCTAGTGAAGCTCTAGTCCATTGTTTTTTGAAGGATGAGAACTTATATGGAATTTATATTTGAAATTAAACTTATATGGAATTTATATTTGAAATCATACATAATTTCAAATATAAATTCCATATAAGTTATCATATATACATATACATACATATACATATATATATATATATATATATATATAAAAGCTAGTTTGCCATATATTGTACACAACTTAAACTTGCAATTGGATTGCCAAAAGAGCAGTCTCCCAATTCTCCTAATTGCAATCTTTGCATGAGTCATAATGGTTTTGGAAGCACTGTCCTAGTTCCTCAGGCTGTTGGGGTTGGAGAAACACAAATTTACTGTGGGTTTCTTCTAACTCCCAGCAGAAAATAGGAAGCTTGACTTGTCCATCTACCAGGCTCATTTCCCATTGATCCTTTTCCCATCTCCCTTCCCATCCGTGTCCTCTCTAATTCTCTCCCTTTGTTTTTCTACTGAATTATAAATCAGGGACAGAGGGTCTGCTACTAAAGGACACTATAAGAGTGTATAGGTAGGGATCAAGGGTCATAGGTACAAACAGTGAGCCATAATCCTTCAGTAAAAAAGTCACTGAGCCTGTGGTCAGAGAACCTGGGTTCAGATTCCTCCTATAATGTGAATACTTTACATGTATGACCTTAAACAAGTCATTTAAACTCTCTGGGCTTCAGTTTTCTCATCTGTAAAAGTAGAAGGGTGGATTATATGGCCTCTGAAGACCCTTCCAGTTCTAAATCTAGGTTCCAATGGTCATGATAGAAGTTGTAAGATTAGAGTTATCAAATGGAGAAAGACCCTCCTGTGTCTCCTAAAGGATGAACATCATGTCCCAATCATTCTTGATTGAAATTCTTTACATTCAATTGGCTTGACTTCTTTGATTGAGTAGAATGGATAGGACTTTTGCCAAAGGAGATATGGAACAGGAGGACATTTCAACCTAAGGGAATAGCATGAGCAAATCTATATAGGCCAAATAGTATTGGATGTATTCTAGGAACTATAAGTCATGTATTGTGCCTGGAACACAAAGAAGGGGTGGAGTATGAGACTCAACCCTGCAGCATTTAGCCTTTCCCATTTTAGCTTCAACTTGCCTTTTCAGACTTATTTCACAATATTTTTTATGCATTCTACATTAGAACCAAACCAAGCTAGTTGTTATTCTCTGAACTCAGCATTCTAAATCTTTACTTTTGCAAGACTATTTTGTCTGCCCATGGTATTCTTTCTCCTCATTTGCCTTTTAGCAACTTTAATTTCCTTCATAGCTCAGGTTAGGTATTACCAACAATGGGAAGCTTTCCCAGTTTCTCTTAGATTTTAGTACTTTTTTTCTCCTCAAATTATAATATATTTACTTAACTGTGTAAATATTTTATTACCCTATAAAATATAAATTCCTCAAAGAGATTGTTTTTCCTTTTATCTACATCTCTCCAAATTTCATCTGAGTATCTTGTGTATAAAATGCATTTAATAATTTCTGGTTGCATTCAACTAACCTAAATTTTTCAAGTTATTGTAGGATTATTTCATTCCCTTTACTGAGTTAACTATAATATTCTTATTTAAAAGGTACTGTTCTGCCCTATATTTTTTTCTTTACTTGTCTATACAGTATTTCCAACTCAGCTAAACTATAACTATATATCATGTCTCAACCAACTGCCTTCTAGACTCCTGGAAAAATCACAGACAATAATCATTAATACCAATAGAATTGTGTACTCTTTCATGTCAATATCTTGGTAATGCTTGAACTCACATGATTTGGTTTCCTCCCAAAGTTCCCCCATAATCCTTTTTAAATTTCTTTGCTCCTTCAGGTCCTCAACATACTCAGTTCTAGACACAATGGTAACCTTGTAAATATTTTACTAAGAAGATTGGTCTTATCCATTTTGATTTCTATCATTCTCTATTCCCTCATTTCAAAACCAATGTCCTATTTTTCCTTTACTAGCTCAGAAAATGAGCATGCCAAAGCTAACCTCCCCATTTGTACCTTTGTCATATCCCTTTATATCTCCTACAGAAATATGTTCCATTTAACATTCCTTTTCCCTTTCTCATTTTTCATTCCCTCCTCTTCTACAGACCTCGGTCTCTATCTTCTCTAAGGATTAGACTTCTGTCCTAAAAAAGAAAACAAAAATCTATAGATTCTGCTCTTTCCTAGGTCACAAATGTCCTACTGATCAACACAAAAAGATCTTTCCTCCATCCTATCATCCATGAACAATGAAGAATGTTCATCCCTTCATTTCTTCTTTATGATTTTTCCATTGATTGTCAGAATAATCCTTCTTAATCTCCATTTCTCTGTCACCATTTTCTTCTTGTCTATATTTCTAGGTGCCCTCATAAATCTTGGTCTGCCTTAGGTATTTTTTAATTTCTTCTTTCTAAAGTCTTTTTGATGACCTCATTTGTTTCCATGAATTTATTTTTTCCAATGTGTATGAATCCCAATACTAAGCAAGATGTTACAAAAATCTCAGTGTGGTTTCAACTGGCTCCAGCACAGCCACTAGAGTCTTTTCTATCCTTCCATGTCTACCATCCATTGCCCCCCATTCATTCACACTGCTACCACTTAAGTTAATGTCTTTATTATAACTAGAATATTATCTATTTATCTATCTATAGTATTCTAGCACATGTCTGTATATGTGTATGTATATTTATGTATACATATATATATATATTCATAAACATATAAACCCATACCCTCAAATTCCAATTCTTTACCACAACAAAAAGAGAGATAGAGCACACACTTATTATAACTAGTCTTCCTTATTTTACTTTCCCCTCCTCCCTGATCTGTTTATGACCCTGTTTTCCAAAAAAACAAATCTCAATGCACAAATTGGACCATGTCACTATCATGCTCAGAAAGTATTAATTTTGGTATTTCAAATTCTTCCCAATATGGCTATAACATACCTGGAGTGTACTAGATGGCAATGTAGAGAGTTTGTCCTGGGGCCAAGAAAATATCTGTTCAAATCTGACTTCAGATAATAATTAGATATGTGACCTTGGGCAAGTCATTTTAAACTGTCTCAGTCTTTGCAATAGAAAATTGAAAATAATATCTAGCATGCCATGATTATTATAAAGATAAAACTTAAATAATAATTAAGTGCTTGGCACAGTGACTGACACATTTTTCCCAGTATACATATTATTAAGAATTTCATGAAATATTTCTCAATTACATATAAAAAATTAACATTTAAAAATTTTTGAATTCCAAATTCACCTCCTCCTTCCCCATACATTTCTTAGAAAGTCAAGCCATTTAATACAGATTATACATGTGTAATGTTGGAAACTTTTATTAGCTTGGACACAAAAAGCAAAAAAAACAAGTCTCCATGCTAAAAAAGAAATAGGTTTTTTTAGCACAACGTGAGCTAGAGATACAGTCAATAGTTTCTAGAGATACAGAAGCATAATGGCATTTAACCAGATTAGTTTGCCCATGCCTCTTGGAATGGGTCCTCTTGTTGTGAGGTGTTAGAGGTGAACCCCCAGGCTTTAGAAAGGATACCTTTTGCAAGAATGCAAGTCTCCAAAACTTAGCTTAAAAATAAAAAAGGGAAATTTATTAATTTAGAAAGTAATGTTGAATCTAGCCAGCAGGATAGGATAGGTGGAAATGCAAGATGAAAGGGTGTTCCTTGGGAGGACAGAATGGATGGAAAAGCTGTTCTCCAGATGCCATCAATTCTGGAGATTTTATACTCTTTCCAACAGTGAGTATATGACTCTGGAGCAAGGAGTTGGGTGGTGAGAGGTTTGCTCAAAGGTAATTCTCATGATTTGGGGGACAAATGGATGAGGTATGTTTCTTTGTCCATCTCAAATCAATGGAACAATCCAAGGAGGCTGATCCTCAAAGTCAGATGTTTTGGGTTGGGAGTCAGGAGGGCCTAAAGGAGCAAAGGAATTTCCTGATAATAGCTTGCCTGAGTTTCTGGGGGTATAATGTCCATGCCACTCTGACCCAAAACTTTGGCCCTGGTGTGATGAATACAGTGTTTATACCCTGTATCATGTGGGTAGAGCATTCATCAGCCCTAAAATCCTGTGGATACTGCCCAATATAATTTTATCTCTAGAATATGACATCAGTGTTGTGCATTAATCCAGGTATAGCTTTGGTCAAGAAACACAGAATCATAACAAAGCAGAATGTCAAAGATGTATAGTTTCATTGGCCTAAGATGAATAAGATCAGGAGTTTAAAGTATGGGGGGGGCAATATCAGAGTAACTATAAACCATTACAGAAATATAGAATACATACAAAATGTTACAGAATCATAAAGGAATTGGATTTCACATTCACAGTAATCATGTAAAATCTATGTCCAAATTAGTCATATTACAAAAGAAAACAGACCAAAAAGAAAAAAAAATCAAGTTTAAAAAGTATGCTTTGATCTGCATTCAGATTCCAGCAGTTTTGACTATGGAGGGATAGGATTTTTCATTATAAGTTCTTCAGAATTGCCTTAGATCATTGTATGGTTCAGAATAGTTGTCTTTCATAGTTGATCAAGTGTCAAAAACAGATCAGGGAGGAATGGAAAGTAAAATAAGGAATATTAGTTATAGTATGTGTGTGTTCTCTCTCTCTCTCTTTTTGTTGTGGTAAAGAATTAGAATTTGAGGGCATGGGTTTATATGTTTATGAATATATTTTATATATACATAAACATACATATATACACATATGTGCTAGAATACTATTTAAACTTAACCTATGTGATTCAGTTATCCATCTGTAAAGTGAGTGGCAGAAGGAAATGGCAAGCCATTCTAATATCTTTGCCCAAAAAAACCCAAAATTGGATCACACACTTGGGCACAACTGAAGCAACTCAACAACAATAAGAACAAACAAATATTTTTTTAATATGTAAATAGTTAATATAAGTAATTTAATTCATGTATGTTTATGGATATTAATTGTAATATCTATAAAAATATAGTTTATGTATTTTAAAATATATTCTATTTAAATAGATTATAATATATTTTTATAAAATATAATTTACATTTATATTAATTTAATATGAATAATTAATAATAATTTAATAGTTAAATACATATAACTCTTTTCCCTTCTTCTTTGATCAATTTGGGACACGTAAATAGTAGTGGTACTGTTGATTCAAAGGCTATACACAGTTTTTATAGCCATTTGGGTATAATACCAAATTGTTCTCCAGAATGGGTAGATCAGTTCACGACTCCACCAACAGTGCATTAGACTCCTAATTTTTCCACAGTGGATTTTTTGGTCTCTTTTACCATTTAGTCAATTTTTAAAAACTGTTTTATTCAAAAATTTTTGTCCCTCTTTTACCAAATTGTTGACCCTCTTTTCATAATTTTCTTCCATCATTCTCATTTCTTTCCCCAATTCTTCCTCTATCTCTCTTACTTGTTTTTTTTTTTAATATTCTTTTTTAACCCTTCCAGGAATTCTTTTTAGACTTATGTACAAATATCACTTTTTCTTTGAGGATCTACTTTGTAGCCATTTTGAAATTGTTCTCTTCTGTGTTTGTGTCTTGATCATCTCTGTGACCATAGTATTTCAATAGTCATTTTATTTTTATGTTTGATCTTTCTCTAGCCTATTTCTTGACTTTTAACTTTATGTTGAAAATGGGAACTATTCCTGGGGTGGAGGGGACACTTGACCAAGCCCTGAGTTTTATGTGCTGATGTTTTCTGAGATAGTTCTGCAGATTTGTAAGACTTCCATGCTTCCAAATTGGTATGGTCTAAGGTAATGTGTAGTCACTGCTCTCCTGATCTATATTCTGGTCTTTCAGGATAGGGCCTTGTTCCATTCTGGCCACTTATTATAGTATTCCTCTTGGCTCTGGGAATGTAACAAGGTACTCTGATATCTTATCTTAATCTCATGGGCTTCTCTTTACCTTGGAACTATGCATAGGCAATAAAATTGGGCCCTAAGCTAGCAAAGAGTATCCTGTAATTTCTTTCTGACAAGTTTTCCAACTCTCTTGCAGTCTGTGAGCTGATCTAAATCTGCTAAATCTAAATCTGCTATTGCTGTTGGCATTGCCAAGAAGCAGAAGCACTGCACTCTGGACCCAACCACCACACTGATGTGATAGACCTTTCTTATCATCCTCCTAAGATGTGTTGAGAAGGATAATTGTTTCACTCTAACCTTTTATTGACTCTGCCACTCCAAAACTCAATTTGAGGCATTATTTTAAAGTGATTTAGAATGGAATGCTAAAAGATATCAGTTGATTTCTTACCTCTATTCTGCCATCTTGGGTCTTCCCAGTTATGCCTGACACATTTTAAATGCCATATAAAAGTTAGTAATTTATTATTATGTACTTTCTAAATTTAGTTTCCATTACTTTCCTTTTATGTGCTCTCTATTCCAGCCTAAAGGAGCTGCCAAGTGTCTTCTGACCTTTTCTAACATCTTTTGTCTACATGCATTCAATAATGATCTCTTCCCAATCATAAGATCTTTTCTTCAATACTCTGTTGAAATCTTTATCTTATTTCAATGTCTAACTTAAGTATCATTATGCCCTTCATAAAATCTTCTTTAATGCTTCCTCATCAATTTTTTTTGACCATTTTATCTTTTAATCCCATCCCATTTTGCCCTGAATCACACTATGGATAGAATATGGAATAGGAGTAAGGAAGATCTGAGTTCAAATTATGCCATCAAACAATTATTGGTTACAGGATCCTTTTAAAGTTTAACTGAGGAGCATGTAGGTGGCTCAGTGGATAGAGAGCAAGGCCTAGAGCTCATAAATCCTGTATTTGAATCTGGACTCAGACATTTCCTAGATATATGACCCTAGTCATGTAACTTTACTCTAGTTGCCTACCTCTTACCATTCTGCCTTGGAAAAATACTAAGTGTTTGTGACACAAATATGGTACTGATTCCAGAGCCAGGAAAACCAAAAACAGAGAAATAAAACTACAGACCAATCTCCTTAATGAACATAGATGCAAAAATCTTAAATAAAATCCTAGCAAAAAAGATAACCACAAGTTTTCACAAGGATTATTCACAATGACCAGGTAGGATTTATACCAGGAAAGCAAGGATGGTTTAATATTAGGAAAAACATTGACATAATTGACTATATCAATAATAAGAACAACAGAAATTACATGATTATCTCAATAGAGGAAGAAAAAGCCTTTGACAAAATATAACACCCATTTCTATTGAGAACACTAAAATGTATAAGAATAGATGGACCTTTCCTCAAAATAATAAGTAGTATATATTTAAAACGATCAGCAGGTATCATCTACAATGGGGACAAGTTAGAAGCCTTCCTAATAAGATCAGGAGTGAAGTAAGGATGCCCATTATCACCTCTATTATTTAAAATTGTACTAGAAACACTGATGGTAGCAATCAGAGAAGAAAAAAATTGAAGGGATTGAAGTAGTCAATGAGGAAACTAAACTGTCTCTATTTGCAGATGATATGGTGGTAGACTGAAAGAATCTTAGAAAATCAACTAAAAAAATAGTGGAAATAATTAACAACTTTAGCAAAGTTGCAGGGTACAAAATCAACCCAAATAAATCATCAGTATTTTTGATATATTTCCAACAAAACTCAGCAAGAGTTAGAAAAATAAATTACATTTAAATCACTCAAGACAATATAAAATATCTAGGCATCTATCTGCCAAGACAAAAACAGCAATTATGTGAACACAGCTGCAAAACACTTTCCACACAATTAAAACTGTATTTAAATAATTGAAAATACATTAATTGCTCATGGATAGGATGAGCCAATATAATAAAAATGACAGTACTGCTCAAATTAATGTACTTATTCAGGGCCATACCTATCAAACTACCAAAAATGTTTTTATAGAATTAGAAAAAATACATATAACAAAATTTATCTGGAAGAAAAAAATATCAAGAATATCAAGGGAAATAATGGAAAAATATGAATGATTGGGGCCTATCAGTACCAGATGTTAAACCATACTATAACACTGTGGTCATCAAAACAATATGGTACTGGCTTAAGAGACAGAAGGGTGGAATGGAATAGACTAGGGGTAAATGACTTCAGCAAGCTAGTGTTCGATAAACCTAAAGATCCCAGCTTTTGGAAAAAGAATTCATTCACTATTTGACAAAAACTTCTGGGGAAATTGGAAAGCAGTATGGGAGGCAATTTGGAATTATGTGCAAAGGACTTTTAAAGAATGCCTTCCCTTTGACCCAGCCATACCACTGCTGGGTTTGTACCACAATGAGATAATGAGGAAAAAGACTAATGCAAAAATATTTATAGCCATACTCTTTGTGGTGTCAAAAAAAAACTGGAAAATGAAGGGGTGTCCATAGATTGGGGGATGGCTGAACAAATTGTGGTATACATTGATGATGGAATACTATTGTGATCAAAGTAATAATGAACTGGAGGAATTCCATGTGAACTGGAAGGACCTCCAGGAATTGATGCAGACTGAAAGTAGCAGAACCAAGAGAACATTACACAGGGAAAGATATGGCATGGCACAATCGAATGTAATGGACTTTTCTGCTAGCAGCAGTGCAATGACACAGGACAGTATATAGGAATTTATGAGTAAGAACGCTATTCACATCCAGAGAAAGAACTGTGGAAGCAGAAAAGCAGAAGAAAAACATATGACTGATCATGTGGTTAACAGATAAGAAGTGGCATTAAAAGATCCCTCTACTGCAAATATGAATAACATGCAAATAGGTGTTGAACCATGATATATGTAAAACCCAGTGGAATTGTTTGTCATCTCTGGAAGGAGAAAAGGAAGAGGAGAGGGAAAGAACATGAATCATGTAACCATGGAAAAAATATTAATGAATAAATAAATACTATAAAAAGGTTAAAGAAAGAAAAATACTAAGTGTTAATTCTAAGACAGAAGGTGTTTTAAGGAAAATAATTGAAAAGCACACTAAGGAAAACAATGATAATTGGCAAAATAAGGACAGAATCTCAAAATACAATGTCTCAGAAGCAGAGCTTCATACTTAGCAGCAGTTTCTCCAGGAGAAAATGAAAAATGTACACACAACATACTTTTAAATTTTTTCTGCATTCACATTTTCTCCATTAATTTCTTAAATATACATAATCAACAAAATAATAAATCATGTTTTCATTTATTACATTTGCTGATTTCTGAGGGATAAATTCTTCAGAAATTTAACAATTAACTCTTTTTTATCCTTTTAAGCTGTCTCCAGAAGATCTATCCTCAGAAACCAGAAAAAGAAAGAAGTACCAAGGAAGGTCAGCATCGAAAAGGATGTCAATAGCACCAAATGTCTGTTATTCCAATTGGCCACAACTTTTAGGCACTTCTTAAATATCGGTTGATGATGACATATTTAACATGTTTCTATTTTTCCATTTATTAGTTAGTTCTTCAAACAAATAATTTATTCAAGTTAATGTCAATAAAAGATCTCCCATTAGTATCACTTCTAATATGGAAGATTAACATGAAAAAATATTCTATGCTGCTTATTTATGATGTGCATACTTCAGCTCCTACATATTAATTTTCTGTTCCAACATTTGGATTGGCTGATGTACTACATGATAGAAAATTATTCAGCAGATTTTCAATTAATCTGATTAAGTTTTGAAGACCAAGAGAAAATTTTACTTGAAGATTCATACATACCTGCTGTCACTCTATCTATATATTTGTATATTTTATACTGTTACCAAAAACTTTAACTTCAAAACTCTTTGTAAATAGTGATTCTGTACTGTGAAAACCTTCAAAGAGGGACAAAATGATACTCTTGAGTTTTATGGCAAATTTTGGAATTTTCCTCTCAGTTTGAACACTCCAAAGAGGATACAAGGACTTTGTGAGATAGGAATATTTTAAATTCTCAACAACTGATAGATATTTTCTTGTTGAAATGAAGAATGGATTGTTGTTCCAGTCACACCAGGGGAAATAGTGTTTTTATCCTGACATGTTTCCAAAAAAATGGATGCAAGTAACTGGATTTTCTTTGGAAGAGAAACACTGATAGTTATGTTGGCAAAGCACTATAAATCTGAAAGTGGGAAAAACAAGAGAAGCAACAATAATTTATGCTCCACGGTGGAATGTTTCACAATTTTTTGTTTAACTAAACATATTTTATACTACTTACACTATGATCTACAGCACCCAACTGATTACAAGGCTGTAAATTGTATGAAGGGCTCTGTAGAAAATCATAAAAGGGCAACTAGGTGCCTTATATTACAATGTCACTGGGTCCCTTAGATTCAACCAGGCCTTTGATATCCAGTTTAAGCACAACAATGAATTCTTATTAATAATGAATAGAACCACTTATTTCAATTTCAGGAGCCCAATACACCAAAGTAGGTGAAATTTCTATTACCCATGACCTGGATATTAATCCTTTGGTGAAAATCTTCCATTTTTCAAACATTGACTCAGTGTTGAAACAAAGAGGTACAACTTCCCCAGAAATTCTGGCATCTTGAAATATGAAAGAAAGGGTACTCTTCTTTCTCTGAAAGAGCTGTTTAAAATGCTTTGACTGCAGGAAATATATTTTTTCCTTCTTGGGTATTAGGAGATATCTTCAATTTCATGATATGTTCAGGAAACTGTGCTGATTAATTGTATGAGCTCTGGCTCAATTTTATTTAAATACAAAGTACAAATCTTAGCACTCATCCAGAATGGAAAAATCTCCTCCTCCAAAATTCCCTCATTCCCCAGAAACATTTGCATTATTCCCAGTCACGCTACTGAATTTTATTACATTATCTCAGGAGCTAGAAGAAAGGATTTCTTGAGTATTGGGTGTAAAGCAAAGCAGAGGATTTTTTCTCCACTTCATCAAACTTTTAACATTTAAAAAAAGAAGACTCACTTACTGAGCATTGGCCATCTATCATGATATATTCTTTACAATCCATAAAATAATATAGGCAACATACTTGTTTGAACTAAGTTTCCTTATTTATAAATGCTATAATCTAACAGGCCTCAAGATGACAAAACTGTATTTATAAAGGCATGTGTGTCTTCCTCCTGTTTTTAATTTTTTCAATTTTTTCTCATTTTTAATTTAATAAATACCTTCTAAAAAGCATTACAAGGCAAAAAGTAGAACATAAACGTATCATATGTGAAAATATGAATATTATATATTGTTTGTTTTTAAACACATCTGTACACATATAAATATATAGATAATAAATCCAACTTGTTGCTCTCAGAGCTATACTGCTTTGCTATTTGTTTTTTAATTTATTTCTATTTTTTTGAATATTTCTTGAAAATATTTTAATGGCCCTAATTTCTTTCTTTTCTTCCTTTTTTTGGCAATTATATGGGTTGTTTCCTGTCTTTTTGCATTCCTAGTTAAAATAAAATATGGAGGATACAATTCTTCTAATAAATAAATGTAGTCAGGTAAAACAAATCCACACATTTCCATATCTAAAAATAATGTTTCTTTGCACACTGATTCCATTATTCCTCTGTTAGGAAGTTAGTGGCAAACATTAACATCAGTCTTCTAGATTCATGTTTAGTCATTGAATATTTTTAGGTCTTTTGTAATTGTTCTTATTTACAATATTGATATTACTGTATGGATTCCTCTCCTGTTTGATTTTTTTTTTCTGTCCCGAGCCTTTATTTTGCCTTTAGAAATGCAAATATAAAACAAAAGTCAAAATAGCCAAAATAGTAATGGTTTCCTAGGTTCCTAGGTAAATTTACAGAAATTCTCTGATTATCCTTAACTTGTAGCATTAAACAAAAGTGAAGAATTGAAGACAAAAATTATTACTATATAGTTTTCCTTTCAGGAATACCCATGAAAATAAAATATCTAAACATCTTTTTAAAAAGTTGATTTTTAAAAATGTTAAACAAAGAAAATACTGTAAAGATAATTTTAGGGTTGTGACTTAAATCTAGATTTAATTGTCACCAAGAGAAATCTCAAATAAAATACCCAAGTCAGTCTGGAAATTTATGGTAATTTAATTAATATAGAGGGAAGAAATTTAAGGAGGAGGAAGAAGATATAGGATTTCTCCTGCCTGACCTGTGCCAGGAGGAGTTTAAAAATTCCTACCTCTAGGTCTCTGAAGAAGATTAGAGGCTTCTAAGAGGATAGATAAAGTTGGAAAGTAAAGGAGGAAAAATCAGCCAGAAACTCACCACCAAACCGGACAATAGCTTGTAGCCACGCTAAGATGCCGAAAGGCCCAGCACGCTGCTACAAGCCAACTCTCTGCCGCCAAAAAAGTGCCAGAGAGAGGAAGTGACCCAAATATATAGATTTTTCACCCTTGTGTCTCCTCCTCTAAATTTTCATGTCTACCGATCGCATCAAAGGCTTTTCTCCAGGACTGGCCATACTTTTAGTTCTCATCTTCTTTTGATTAGATTATATCTTTAGAGTTACTTAACATTTCTTTCTTAAGTTCACCTTTTGTGAATTACTTAACCTTTTCTGTGATTAATTTAACCTTTATAGTTACTTAACACCTTTTTGTATTAAGATCTTAAAATGAACTTACCTTAAAGTTCTAGCTTCACTATAAGGTAAGAGTTAAGTACATTCATTGTTCAATCAGGAGATTACAACTTTATCTTCCCCTAAAGTATGGTCTAAGTAGGGTGGAGTAATTTAAAGTTCCCAAGACATTCATGATTTTGTTAAACTAAGTATCTTCATTGTTAAAATCAGGAAATAGCTAAATCTAATCTTCACAATACAATGACTAATCTTATGCCTTAAATAAAAAAGAGACTCTTGAGAATGTAAAGAATGAGTAGACTCATGACATCAATGGTGCTTCATTCTTTATACTAATTCTGAGGTTTCTAATATAATAATACTATTCCCTTGGATAACCACTATTCCAATATTGTTCTCTTTCCCACCTACTGCCATTCCTATATGTTCATCAATCCATAAGATTCATAAATTCATCAAATGCCTTCAGGATTCCTTATATATGCTTCCCACCACTAATTTCAATGATATCTTCTCAATCTTAATTTTGTTTTTAGATCAGGCTAATGCATTTTTCCTATCCTGTTTCGGTTTTGGCTCTTTGACATCTCCCTATGCAAATCCCAGCTTTGCTAACATTCCCTTGCCACCACTGATGCCACTTTATATCAGTAAAACAAAATACAAACCAAAAATACACTTATTTCTGTATCTTAACTATAATGGAAAGCTCTACTATAAAATATTTTAAAATATTTTATACATACAGAATAAATAATACTCTTATACCTCTTTTTATTTGCTAAGTAAAATATGCACTATTCTTTTATCACATTTCATGGAATTAATTTGGAACAAAAGTTGAGAAGCTATCTAATTTATTTACATCTTAGAGATAAAATTGCACCAAAACCTCTTAAAAAGGGGACTGCAGAATTTTTCCAGTTAACTTGTTCCATTAACTCATAGCCCTTATACTCTACAAGTTTTTTTTTCTGATATCTGGCCTAAATCTTTTCTTATAGAATCAGAGCTCTTTGCCCTATCAGAGATATAAAAAGTAATTCCATAGCCAACATCTATTGAGCTACTTGCATAGTGTATATGTATGCAAACATGGGTAAACAAGGAAGAGAAATGGTGGTGGAAGATGTAAGATTAATTTTCTTTTTCCATAGTCCTTATTTGCCTGTTATATATAAAACAAAATTGGATGGAGGGAAATACATAATTAGTAATAACTGTGAATGTGAATGGGTTGAACTCACTCATAAAATGGAAGAAACTAGCACAATGGATGACTAGCCAGAGTCAAATAATATACCATTTACAAGAGACACACATGAAACCAATAAAAACACAGTAATAATAAGGGACTGGACCAGAATCTATTATGCTTTAGTTTAAGGTTGTTATTTTTTTAAACAGAAGTAGTAATCATAATCTAAGAAAAAGTAAAGGAAACAATTTACCAAATTAAATGAGATGAGCAGGAAACTACATCCTGGTAAAGAAACCATTGATAATGAAGTAATGTGAAAACTAAGCATATATGTACCAAATGACATAGTATCCGGATTCTTGAAGGAAAAGTTAAATGAGTTATAGAAGGAACTAGATAATAAAAAAACTAGTAACAGCCCTCAACTTTCTTGTCTCAGAACTAGCTGAATCTAACCACACACAAAAAAAATTGAAAAGAAGTTAAGAAGATGAATAGAATGTTAGAAATAGTAGATTTGTAGAACTCTGGAGAAAATTAAATGTGAATAGAAAGGAGTATACTTTTTGCTCAGCTGTACATGGCATCTCCACAAAACTGACTATGTATTAGAGCATAAAAAATCTCACAACCAAATGAAGAAAACCAGAAATATGAAATGCACCTTTTTTGTACCATAATGCAATAAAATATTACATGTAATAAATAGCCATGGAGCCATTGCTTAGAAAGCTAATTGGAAATTAGGTAATCTAATCTAAAAAGTGGGTCAAAGAACAAATCATAAAAACAATCAATTTCATTAAGGAAAATAATAATAATGAGACAAAATTCCAAAGTATTGGGGAAGCAACCAAGGCAGCAATTAGGGAAAAATTGACATCTTTAAATGTATACATCAATAAAAGAGAGAAAGTGCAGACTAGTGAATCAGAAAATACAACTAGATCAAATTAGAAAAAAGAACAAATTTGAAATCCCCAGCAAAACACCAAAATGGAAATCTTGAAAATCAAAGAGGAAATTAATAAAATTGAAAGAAAAAACAACTAATAAGAAAACTAGGCATTATTTTTGAGAAAAGCCAATATAGTAAATAAACCATTTATATTTTGATTAAAAAAAATAAAGAAAACCAAATTACTATTATTAAAAATAAAAGGGTGACTGCACCATCAATGAAGATAAAATCAAAGCATTAACAGCTCAATTATATATGTCAGTAAAACTGTCATTCTAAATAAAATAGATGAATATTTATAAAAATATCAACTGCTAAGATTAACAGAAGAAATAGAATACTTAAATAATCCTGTCTTGGGAAAATAAATTGAACAAGCCATCAATAATCTCCCTAAGGAAGAAAAACTGACCAGATGGATCTACAAGTCAGTTTTAGCAAACTCTTAAGAAACAAATATTCCCAATACTAGTTATATACTGCTTTAAAAAATAAGTGAAGTAGGACTCCTACCAAATATCCTTTCATGCATAAATATGGTGCAGACACCTAAACTAGAAAAAGCAAAAACAGAGAAAGAAAACTACAGACCAATTTCCCTAATGAATACCAATGCAAATAAATTTTAAATAAAATACTAGCAAGGATATTGCAGAAATGTGTCACAAAGATCGTGCACAATAACCAGATGGGATTCATACCAGGAATGCATAACCAGTTCTCTATTGGGAAACTATGTGCTTAATTGACTATATCAATAATAATAACAACAAAAGCTACATCATTACAGTAATAGATACAGAAATAGCAGTTGGAAAAATAGAACACTCATTCTTTTTTTTTAAGAATTTATTTTAATTAATTAATTAAATTTTTAGTCTATTTAGAACACTATTCCTTGGTTACAGAAATCATATTGTTTTCCTCCCTTCCCTCCCCCCAGCTTTCCCATAGTCAATGCACACTTCCACTGGGTGTTACATGTGTCCTTGATCAGAACCTATTTCCATGTTCTTGATGTTTGCACTAGCATGTTCATTTAGAGTCTATATCCCCAATCATATTCCCCTCGACCCATATAATCAAGAAATTGTTTTTCTTCAGTATTTCTACTCCCACAGTTTTTCCTCGGAATGTGGATAATGTTCTTTCTCGAAGATTGTTTCCCAATTTGTTGCTTCCCTTCTAAGTTTGGTTGCATTGGTTTTGTTTTTACAAAAACTTTTTAATTTGATGTAATCAAAATTATTGATTTTACATTTTGTGATTTTTTTCTAACTCTTGCTTGGTTTTGAAATCTTTCCTTTCCCAAAGATCTGACATGTATTATACTATTCTGTTTTCACCTAATTTACTTATGGTTTCCTTCTTTATATTCATGTCATTCACCCATTCTGAGTTTATCTTGGTGTAGGGTGTGAGATGTTGATCCAAACCTAACCTCTCCCATACTGTCTTCCAATTTTCCCTGCAGTTTTTAACAAATATTGGATTTTGATCCCCAAAATTGGGATCTTTGGGCTTATCATAGACTTGTCTTGCTGAGGTCATTTAACCCAAGTCTAAAACATTCACTCTTATTAAAAAAAACTAAACAAAGTACCAGAAAGCATAGGAATCCATTCAGTCTTTCTTAAAATGATAAGTAATATATCTCTAAAACCCAAAAAAGGATTATTCATAATTTGATAAACATGAGTTTTCATTAAGATTAAAAGTGAAGCAAAGATGTCCATTATCACTGCTATCTTTCAATATAGTACTAGAAATAAAAGTTACAACAATAAAAGAAGAAAAAGAAATTGAAGAAATAAAAATAGTTAGTGAGGAAACAAAACTATCCATCTTGGCAGATGAGATGGTAATATACTTAGAAAACCCTAGAGAATCAAACAAGTTGAAATAATTATTAATTTCAACAAATTTGTAGGATATAAAATAAGTCAACATAAGTCATCTGCATTTCTAAATGCCATCAGGAAAAGCCAGCAGGAAGAGATAGAAAAAGAAATTCCATTTTAAATCCTGGGCAAATAGTATTAAGAACTTGTCTACCTACCAAGACAAACCCAGGAACTATCTGAACACAATTACAAAGTAATAATTATATCTAAAATAATTTTCTTATTCATTGTCATTCAAAACAAAATGCCAAAATATTATTTTATAGAGCTTGAAAAAAGTAACAAAATTCATCTGGAAACAAAATATTAAAGATATCAAGAGAATTAATGAAAAAAGATATTAAGGAAAATAAAGAATAGTTCCAGATTTCAACGTATATTACTAAGTAGAAAGCATCAAAATAATCTGTTAATGGCTAAGAAATAGAGTCGTGGATCAGTGGAATAGATTGGGTGCACAATACAGAGTAACGAGTGACTATAGTAATCTAGTGTTCAATAAACCCCAAAGTCCAAGTTTTAAGGATAAGAACTCAATATTAAATTAAAAATTGTTGAGAAAACATGAAAGCAATTTGTCAGAAATTAGACTTAGAACAACATCTCACACCATATACCAAGATAAGAAGAAAATAGATAATTGAAAGAGACATAAAGGTTGATATTATAATAAATTAGAGACGCATGGAAAAATGTATCTCTAAGTTCTCTGGATAGAGGAAGTATTTATGTCCAAACAAGAGATAGAAGAGGTTACAATGAGTAAAATTATTTTGATTACATGAAATTAAAGGTGTTTGAATAAACAAAACTGATGTAGATAAAATTAGAAGGAAAACATAAAACTGAGAGGAAATTTTGCAGTAAGTTCTCTAATAAATACTTCATTTCTCAAATATATGGAGAACTAAGCCAAATTTCTTAAAATGAAATCCATTCCCCAGTTGATAAATGGTCAAAGGATATGAAAATGCAATTTTCTGAAGATATTAGGGTTATTATCATTTATAAAATGCTCTAAATGACTACTGATTAGAGAAACGTGAATGAAAATGACATTAAGATACCAATTCATACCTATCAAATTTATTAACATGAAAGAAAATGAAAATAACAAATGCTGGAGGGGAATGTGAAAAAACTTGGACACCAATGTGTTCTTGATAGAGTTATGAACTAATCCTACCATTCTGGAAAACAATTTGGACTATGACCAAAAGGCATACCCTTTGCAATATCACTACTAGCTATGTATTCCCAAGAAATAAAAAAAAAGGAAAAGATCTATTGGTACAAAAATATTTATAGCAGCTCTTTTTGTGCTAGCAAAGAATTGGAAATTGAGGGGATTCTCATCATTTGAAGAATGATTGAATGAGTTATAATATTTGATTGTAATTGAATACTTGCTATAAAAATGATGAGCAAGATACTTTCAGAACTACTTAGGAAGTCCTATATGAACAGTGAAGTGAGCAAAATCAGGACAACATCATGCATAATAACAGCAATATTGTAAGGATAATCAACTGTGAAAGATTTAGTTATTCTGGTCAAGAAAATGATCTAAGACAATTCCAGAGGAACCAGAATGAAAAATGCTATCTATCTCCAGAGACAAAACTGATGAACTCTGAATGCAGATTGAAACGCATTTTTTTACTTAATTTTTCTTTTGCAACATGACTCATGGAAATATTTTTGTACAACCTCACATGTATAATCAAAATCAAATTGTCCCTTCTCAAGACAAGGAGAGAGTCAGCAGGGAGGAAAAATTTGGAACTCAAAAAAATTTAAATGATTATTTAAAAATTTACATGTAACTGGGAAATATTTGATGAATAAATAA